>NC_052116.1:7605168-7607137 GCF_012273895.1 Zerene cesonia | reverse complement strand
GCGGATGCGCCATTCCAAGTTTACCATTAGTGTTGGCTAAATGTAAATAAAAAAAACCGCAAGTAAAGGAAACAATTTCTTTACGTTGTTACATGTAAAAAGCACAAGGAAAATAATAATATCAAGAGATATTACAATTTGAACGTCATATCATCATACGACAATATTACATTTTGTGAGATTGAAATACATTCAAAATTCGACTTTTAATAAATTTAAATATATGTCTTAAGTTACAATTTTCATATTTACATTTCACAATTCACATTCACATGACAGAATAGAAAGAACACTAATATATTATATACCAGACATCACCACAGGTAGTCTTTGCAAGAAAAAAAAAAACCAATTAATATAATATAAACAAAAGTTTAATAAATAGTATTTATCTAAATAATGTCAATGGTCAGTCTCTTCGCATATAATTGAAAGTTTATTAAGCATTTATTGAGTCTTAAGCTCATTTTTACATCTTAAAACAACTTACTTATATTTAATTTTTAGTTTTATAGCATTGAAATGCTTTATAAATGAGAAATTTTGAAACACTACACTTGCTACGGTTAGGCAAGATACGCAGGTTCGAATCCTGCCTCGTGATCGAATTTTTTCTATTCTTTCAAAATTTCTCATTTATAAAGCATTTCAATGCTATAAAACTAAAAAATTAAATTTAACAAAGGCCGCGTTCCATCGATACAATATTGTAATCATTGAAAAATGTTTCGTATTGGTTGTGATGGTTCTTAATCATCTCAATAGATGGCGTGGGGTGCCCCTTAGGCACATGAAACCAAAAGAGTAGAAGAAATTCGATTACTGTGGCAGGATCACGGGTGGCCGAGAGGCTAGGCGTTGCTACGGTTAGGCAAGATACGCAGGTTCGAATCCTGCCTCGTGATCAAATTTTTTCTATTCTTTAAAAATTTCTCATTTATAAAGCATTTCAATGCTATAAAACTAAAAAATTAAAAGTAATACTATTATTCAAGAGAAGTTGATAGGAACTTCCGAAACTCCTCCCACAAAATAATTGATACAAAATTATCTCCTTTTCTGTCTTCAATCAGATAAATACCTACATTGTATCGTATAATTATTATTGCATTAATATGCACACAATTATTGATGCACTTGTGAATACATGTGATCAAAACATTTTTAATTAATCACTAAACGACTTCGAGTAGTGACCCGCGTTTTATGTGCAATCCAAAAACTTTAAATCAAATGAGCACTTTTTAAAATAATATTGACGATTACGTTATTTATCAATGAGTCAAAATTACTAAAAAATTAAATATTATTGTTTAGTAGTCGTAAACATAATCTCTCTTATAATATAATAATGTAATATAACAAAACATTTTTAATAATTACATAAGTTAAAAATAGAAGTCAGGGCACTATTTATTATTATAATTATTTGTTTCTTATCATACTCTCGTGAGATTTTTTATAAATATCTAAAAAAAGAGAGATTCTCAATTGTAGATTGTAATTTTAATTATCACTTTTTTTATTTCGGTAAGCGATAAGGAATAGGGAAGGCTTTTGGTTAATTTTAAAGAGAAAATACTTTAGAATTTTTAATATTAAAGTTCATGAATATATTATGGATCAATATTTGTATGTTTACATAATAAATACTATAGTCTTGAAAAATTTTCTCGTTTGATAGGAAAAAAAACTATATTTTCAATAAAATTGACCCAAAATACTCAGTACGTCAAATTGTCAATGTCATTAATTAATAATTAATAATATTGTTATGTCATTTTTTTGAGTTATGACTGTCCACAACGTGACATTGGCAAAATTGTGGCAACACAGCACTGCCATTCATAAAATAAAATTGAATTGAGTTATGACTGTTGAGTAAATAAATAATAAATTTAAATTTAAAATGAATTTATTCTTTAAAAATATAATACGTACGTACGTTTTTAGTCGTTCACTAATATTA
>NC_052116.1:7586987-7604168 GCF_012273895.1 Zerene cesonia | reverse complement strand
CTTTTTATATAGCTAACTGTGCCCCCGCGGTTTCACCCACATCGTACATGATATTAAATTATTGCATATAGGCTTATGCCATAAATGGACTATCTAACACTGAAATAATACTTCCAATCTGACCAGTAGTTCCTGAGATGAGAACGTTCAAACAAACTTTTCAGCTTTATATTGTTAGTATACATTTTGAATGTGTGTATCTTACACACATCATTTATATGCGGATATGTATTATATTATATTCACAATAATTAAATTAAATACTAGTATTAACTTGACTATAATATCAATGATAATTTTTAGAATTGCATACTCGGCATTAAAAGCATACGATTTTAATTGAACTTAATAACTACACAGAGTATTCCACGTAAACACGATTATGTACTTTGTTCTCAGAAAAAACCGGTTACAATGCTAGTAAATAAATATCCAAACATAGAAAATAATATTTACATTGCACACATGCTCACAATTCAATAACACTAGTGTGTATAACACATGTACATTTGGTAGGTGTGTCCTAGTTATGTAATATTTTTTCTTTACTTTGAACCAAGTATTAACACAAACGTGAATGCGGAGAGTGTGTGTGTGTACATACATACACACACGTTAATATACGTGCGTATACATATACTAACTACACGCATATTGCTGAAAAACCCTATGGTTTTTTATCGTTTATTGTTTAAAATAATTATCATATTCTAATTTTAAAACATATAATTTATTTTTAATTTTTATGAATAAAACAAAAAACGGACGCAAATAGAATAATCTGTCTGAATCCAATCGAATAATTTATTCAATTTGACATTTGATTATTGACGAAAAAAATCAGTACCGAAAAAAAATATATGCATGCATCTATAATGGACACTGTAAACTTTTGCATACGAAAAAAATAAAAATAAAGGTCAGAATCGCGAAGTTGGGATCACAATTGAACACAACTCATGTTGCTTAGCAGTTTAAAACTTTGTACCCTTTTAATAAAATTCAATATGTGTCCAGAAACGTGTGAGCCATTAGCAAGGACAGATTCACAAGGTTAAGGCGCGCATAAAAACGTGGGCATGAGAAACACAAGCAAAAGACGTAAAAACTATAAAGTACAACAAAACGATATATAGCCATCGTTAATTTATTATAATATTGTGAGCTGAGAATTATTTACATTTTAGAGTTTTCAAATTATGTAAAAATAATAAAATTATGACTGAAGCAATTATACTGCCTTGTTTTTAGACATAAAAGTAAAAAACACACAAAAGATCTGAAAATAATGAGCTAATGTTTCTATTAAATTAAAAACGTTTCAGTATGTCCGAAATTAAAAGTAAAATCAAGAACATTTATGTGTTGAAATAAATTAATTTTTTATCAGAACATGATTTGTAGAGTTTTAATCACCAATTCATGTATACTTCAACCCTCTCTACATATTTTGATTTTTTGGAGAGGCTTTAAAAATCAAGATCATTGCGTAAAATTCAAAAAGTAAGCACTGAGCAATACATATGTTAATCTTGATTCCTATACAAGCCTCAGTTCACCACTTTTTGTAATTAAATTCCGATGATGCCATCTAGCAAGCGTGTATTAAACACCATAATTGAGGAAATTAATTCTTTAAATATAAATGTGATATTGTTAGAGTCTAGGACCTATTCATATTTTTTACCGATTTAAAAATAAACAGTTGTATATAATTTATTGTATTTAGTGTAAACTGTAACTCTACATCGACTCTAACAATTAAATATTAATTATTTAATAACAAAATAACATTAAAGATACTTTAAAGTATACTCTCAATTACTAGTTAATGGAATCTAATTTTTCTTAACGGAATTCTCAAGTACCAAGAATTTAAAAGCATTTTTTACTGGCATATAGGTATTTTCATAAATAACTGTATATGAAATATGGATTAAAGGTAACGCAAGCCTCGATATTTATATTCCATATTAAGAAGTAAAACAAAAAATTTTTATCGCTTTTTTACAATAAAAAATGCAATAACCTATATAGGTTTAATTACACTACCTACATATATTATTACTATTCGAAATTCAATTAAGTAAATTAAAATGTTGCATATACTCATTTTAACACCGCATCTTAATTAACTAATTCTTCTAAAGTAATTAATATCTGTTTACAGATTAATTTCAAAGTCAATGTTTTCTTTTATAAAACAATGGGTCCTAAAAATGCATTCAGCGCAGCCATCGGCACGTACTAGAGGTATTGTTCAAACGCTTCAAATCATTACATTAGCATGTGCCAACCCACGTGTTTTCAAAGAATCTACATGCAGTCAACAACAGAAAGTCCAGTCACGAATACTTGTGCAAATAACATGCATAAACAACAGTAAAATTCATGGAAACTAGCTCACCTGAATTTTCCTTGCGAGTAATCCTCCCATTTTATTATAGACGGACAATATTTCTCATCAAACAATAAGTTTCTTAGGAACTCCGGGACGGACACGCTTCGTGGACGCTTGCCAACTTTCCTGCCGCTGCCTTTCGGCCTGCCGGGGGGTCTTTTAAACAATTTCCGCTTGTCTTCTTCATCACTTGATTTGCTTCCATCACTACCGTAGGCACATTCGGGTGATGCGGTTTCCGGTGATCCAAAAACATCTTCAGCATCGTCACTTGAGTCAGCTGGTTGCATAAAACTGCCGTCGTTTGGCTTATAATCTGATGCATACAACCTATTCTTATTGTGATCAATTGAGTCCAAATCCAACATTGTTTGCACAGATTCTTGATTTTGATAAGGATCCGCATATTTCAGCACCGTGGAGTGCCGTAACATTTCTTCACTCAAACGTATCTGCAACTTATCATATAATATATCGGCTATCCTCCTTGATACGATTGGATCAATGCTGGGATGCATCATTCTGTGAAGAATATCCTCTCGTCCGAAGTTTTTGAACTCTATACCAGGGACTCTGAGGTTATAAAATGGTATATCATAGCCATTGTATCCCTCATTGACGGCGCAATCGAAGATCCAAGAGAAAGTGTCGTCCGCCGACCATTCGATGACACCTTTGTATCTCCAATCCTCCTGGCGGTACGATTCCCTGAGATTGACGAGGTTGTGGTATACATTGGTGGCGGAGTCCACCTCAGGTTCTGCGAGGACATCGTAAGTAGTGTAGTAGTTCCCGTAGGTGCACGTAGCGGATCCCTTTTTGAAAACTTGGAAATCGTCGAGGCGCGCGGGCGGCGGCGACTGCGGCAGATAATAATCACACATGTTTTGATCGTAAGGGCGCGCGTAGTCAATCATGGCAACGTGCGGAGTTGCCGGCGGTTCGCGACAGAATGGGCGGCGGGAGTGAGGTGCGCGTTATTCATACCGCGATATCTCAGCCCAGTTTTGTTTACTCTCCGTACTCGTGATCTACGTGCTGCGTACGCTAGTGGAACACGCTTTTCTTGTACCATTGTTTTTGTTTACGAATAGGCACTCAATTTTGGCAAACATATCAATGAATAAATGTTTTGATATCCTCGATTATTAGATGATACACTTTCGTGCTAAATATTGGGCAATTGTTTGAAGTGTTGTTTAAAATTTTTAGAGTTGATGAGTGAGATGAGACTAATCGGTCTCAAATAAATATTATAGTTATGATATATAAATTATGGCTTTAATTTTTTATTAGGAAAATATTTATTTCTAAAATTGTGTTCATTGAGAAGGACTAAAAAATTGTATTATCTTATATTAAATAATTCAAAGTGAACACTTATTAAGCATTAAGCGTTCATGGCCTAAATGAAAAAAAACAAAATGATTAAATATAAAGTACATAAAAAATTATGTAACATTATAACGACTCTTTTTTTAACATATTTAGCCAATTTAATAACAAAAGAAGTTTTAATGTAGAATCGCAAAACATTTTTTATATGATATTTTATACTATATATGGACTATAATATGGACAGAATATTATCTTTATATACAAAAACTAGCGGTCCGCCCCCACTTGCCCGTGGCACATATGTAACTCAATGAATATGCAGAAGTTTTTGGGTGAAATCACACACACACACAAACATTTCCGTTATTATATTAGCAAGATTATCAAAGTTTACGACTCTACATTTTATAAATTTACCTATGTCGAAAAATATAAATTTCTCATAACTAATATTAATTCGTTTGTAACCAAAATAAATGTTAATTATATCAGTTTTTACATCAGAACGAATAACACTTCTCTTATCCAATTTGTCGCAAGTAGAAGCTGCTTTATATGATTAAAATGTTTCTCTAGTGGAACATAATTCACACCTTTACGAATCGACAATTATATTTTAATGCTTTTGCTCTTTATTCTTATAGGATTAAGATGTCTTACAATCAATACACGTTGTATTAATCTTGTATGTGGTAGTCGAGCATGCTTCGGCACGAATTGGGCCATCTCGCAACGGAGAAGTACCACAGCTGCTGTTTCATTCGGTGAGTGGGGAAGCCGGAGGACCATATCCTTTTCCTTACCCTTCCCAGTCCATTCCCTTAGTCCTCTTGCCAATCCTTTCTTAATCCCTTCCCGAAAAGTCGGCAATCCATTTGTAGAGGCGTAAGGTCTGCAATGGACCTTATGCCTCTCTAAATGTTTATGGGCGGTGGTAGCGGCGGCAGTAGCTGGCTTGGATGGCTTACCATCAGGCGTCCCACCAGCTCCATTGCCGACTGTCACATGAAAAGAAAAATATAAAAATAATGTCGGACATTGATGAAAGTTTCTATGAACTGTCATACAACTCAGATATAACATATGAACAAAAATATATTATAATATGCAACAGAAACACGAATTAAAGCAGACCCCTTCAAGTGAGTCTTTTGAACTGTTTAGTCTAAAATCGATCTATTAGATATCAGCATCATACTGTTAACATTAAGATAGCAATCAAAGGAATAAAAAATAGACAACAATTTGAAAAATTCTATTTAACCTAGATTATAAAGTAGGCCATTATCGCCCCTTTCATTGTTCAGGCTAATGCTTATGCAGTCACGTTTTCGTTACAGCTAAACCGCAATTAATCATCATTCTGTCACTGTGTTACGTGCACTTATTGCAAGTGGTCATTTCGCAAAATGACCGGGCAATTAAACGGCGCCGGCCGGTGAGAAAGTTTTTTAATAGTTCCTGCTTGTTGGCGTATTAATATAGCTGATATCTCGCCTGATCAAGAAAACACGTTAAGCAATAAGTTAATATTAATCTGTCTTTGACTTAGGGTTGGGATTAATGTGAAATCGTAAGCCTATATCTATATATAATGCGAACTAAGGATAGTTAAAAGAAAATTAAACGTATCAATCCAGAATTATATATCAATCCAGGTTATGAAGTATTCTGTCTTGCATAGAACAGTCTTAAATAACAAAAATTCAATCCCCAAACGTTTTAAAATACGTAATAATGGTTACTCAGTAATGTAATATTTAGTGCAGCTATTCGAAATCGCGTTTGTGTGTGTGTGTTTAGAGTAATTACATGATACATCCATGCGGAACTGCGTCGGGTCTCTTGTTAGCGGTATTAAGTAAAAAAATCATAGCAAAATTATAGAACCAAATTTATGTAGTATGATCAACTATGAAAAAACACTATATAGTATGTATTGCTACAGAAATAAGGTCGAAGTTCACTGTGTTCAAACGTTGGCTTGATGATGCGTATTATTTTCTAATTAAAAAGACTATTGTGTTGTCTATAATGTAAAATAATAGCTTATATCGTGTTTTAATTAAATAGCGTTAAAATCAATTGAAACCGCGAAATCCAGTTCATTTCTAGACCATTATATTGCACGCAAAAGTTATGAATCAATGTGGGTTTCTCATACTGACAGACCGATCGGCTCCCACAGTCGTCATAGAAGATATATGATGCAATTTTATTTCATATTATTCACGAGGAAAAAAACAATTCCATAAGATTTTATTGGAAAATTATGACGGCTGAAACACCTCGACTAGCAAATAATAGTGTTAGAGGATCGTTTTGGTATGTCTATTGACGAACATGCCTGGACAAAGACAAAGACTTTGAGAATATAGGTCATTGTAGTGCATAATAACAGAGGAAATGGTTACCTACTCGTCTAATTGAAATGTCAATTTCACTAGCATTTAAATTTTCCATATGCAGCTTGTGCTGTAACAACTTATTACGGAAAAACGGTTATCTGCGTATATATATATATTTGCAGTATTTGACTATAATATGTCTGACAAAAATATCGAATATTTAAAAAAATGTAACACTCAATTACCGTTTCAATGTGTAAACAGGCCTCTATACCAATTCCATAAAATAAAATAAAATCTAGCGTTTACTAGATGTTATATACGTATAAACCTTCCACTTGAATCACTCTATCTATTAAAAAAAAAACTCCATCAAAATCCGTTGCGCAATTTTAAGATACATATGGGCATAGGTACATAGAGACAAAGAAAGCGACTTTGTTTTATACTATGTAGTGATTAATAGTTTTAAAAGCACACATGCAAAATGATATTATTTTGGCTGGAGGTTTACGAGCGAATATTGTTAATAAAATATGGAAAACAGGATTTATACTAGCTTTTATTATTGATAAATAGCACTATTAGAGAAACACCTACTGCAGTATTTGCACAGTTATTTGAATGTTTACAGTTATTCATAGGTATGTTATATCTTTAAAACTACGGAACGGATTTCAATGCAAGAACAAATGTGAGGCAAAATTGTTATACATTTCACTTGTTTATTATTATATTAAAGAATCTACATTTTAAGTTTAATAGATAGTCATATCAAGCATGACATTTTAAATAAAATTTTTTTTAAACCGTTTATGAAACTTAAATAAGGATCCTAGCAATTATGAGAGAGAGAGAGAGAGAGAGTTCAGAAGGGTTTTACTTTAAGGTTGCGAACACTAATTTTTGGAATTGATTGAAACTTAAACTTCTGCGCATTATATTTTTTTAGGTTAATTGTAATGAAACGCTTATAAGATAAACAATAAATATAGTTTAAAATAGACTAAAAAACACGATATAAAGATAGAATAAACTAAATTGTGTTACTTCCTCTTACACAGAGTAGGTATGCTTTTGAATTATTTTTATTTCAATCCTGTCTATCTTAATCAGGATAATAAGATAAATTCATTAAATTATTTTATCGTCACCGATCCTTGATAAGTGTAGATAGTTTGAAATAATTCTATCCCTTAAAGATGGGTCAAAATCGAATCTAAAAAAGTCGCTAGCCGACAAGCGTACACGTGAATAAAAGCGTGAAGGACTGGGATTGATATCTTCCAGCATTTTCTGAAATATAGCATCATTTTCCTGTTCATTTTCAGCTACGATTTTAAAATCATTGCTGTGGGAAATATTATAAGGATAAATAAATATGTTTATAATATATGTTATAGCACACCATCACAAACTCATTTGGTGTAGTATGCAGTTCGCTATCGATACAACTGCACCATATAATGGTTTCATTCTTGAGATGTTAAACAGCGTTGAAAGACATGCGTAGAAATGTAATAAACGACGTATCTGGATGGCATGGTATTAATTTTCTGAGAGATTTCAATGGCATTAAACCCTTTTTATTGTTTAAATTGAATTATTTAAAATATCGTTGCATTCAGAAAAATAGCTTTGTCTTTACTATTATGTGTTTGTTACCTAAGAACTTTCGACTGGGCGAACCGATTTTGATGATTCTTTTTTTATTTGAAAGCTGCACCTCCAGTGTAGTGAGACGAAATGGAGTGTTGCTTTCAATAGGGTCAAGTTCTAAAAATTTAAAGGTAGTTTAGATTTTTTTAAAAACAGTAGTAGGTTCTAGTAGTATTTCTATAGACGCAATAACTCTGAGATAAAAAAATTAAGTCTAACAAGGTTTCAGATTTCCTCTACTGTTTTAGTTCCCAAAATGATGAATTATTAAATGTATGAAATCATCTGTATTTAAAATAATAAACGTGCAAAATACTTAATTTTAAAATGCTATAAAATAAATTGCCCTGGTCTCGATTACAATTAAAGGAGATTTTATCCTTGTTTCGCCATAATTAAAATATATACACATGTGACCTATTTGTTAAAACTGGACTAAAAGAACAGTTTTATTCACACAATTTTTACACTTCTTGGACTAGACAGTGCCTTAAATGGTGCTGGATTATTATTATTATTTTTTATGTTATAGCGGGTAACTGAGCTTGCGGTTCGCCTGATGGTAAGCGCTCACCATCGCCCATAAACATTCGGAGAGGTAGTTAGTGCGTCTGCGGATGCGCTGTCCGCTTTTAAGGTGAAAGAGAAAAGGAATGGATTGACGACTGGAAAGAAAGTATAGACTAGGGGGGAGCCGGAGACCCGTTTCCTTTTCTTCACCCGTCCATTCCTTCTTTTCAGTCGTTAATCCTTTCCTTTTCCTGTACCCCATAAAAGCGGGCAGCGCATTCACAGAGGTACTACCTTTGCGAATGTTTATGGGCGGTGGTGATCGCTTACCATCAGGCGAACCACCAGCTCAGCTGCCCGCTATGACATAAAAAAAAAAAAAAAAAAAGACTGGGACGTATGAGGAAAAGGAGTCAGGCCTTCGACTTCCTCACTCACCGTACGAAACACAGTGGCATGCCACTATTTTTTCGCCGGCATTCTGAGGAGGTGTGGTACTTTCCAAGTGTGAGCTGGCCCAATTCGTGCCATAGCGTTCTTGCCCCCACATACTTTTATATCAGACTATACTATAGTTATAGACTCGTATTGCCCAGTAAGTATTAAGCGGACTAACCTCAACTGTGATCTGTCGAGTATTGCTTTAGAAATAACATAACTTCGGCATATGTTATCCAATGTAAAATAGTTTATCCATTGGTGTAAGGGTGAGAAATTGTCACAACAAATCCAAAATTGAATGGGACATGACACCAGTTTTCGAATAAAAAAAGAATCATTAATATCGGTTAACCCAATACGAAGTTATGTGGTAGCAAACACAAATAATAGAGTCGAATCGATAACCTCTTCCTTTTTAGTCGGTTGAAAATACATTTCTTGTACACCTCAAAAAATCGATTTCAAATCGTTATTAATGACAGAACAAATTATGAAAGTCTTAATTTCGTGCTATTTTTATCTTATAATAGGTACGTATCCTTAAAACAGGATGATGATAAAGATGATGATAAGATTAAAAAAAAGTGATTCTGTCATGGCAAAAGGAATTAGGCAAGACAGAACCACTTTCAAGTTGTTACATAATTAAGCTTAGTTTTTTTACGTATATTGGGTATTTTATTTATCCGCCCGTGTAGTAAGGGAAAATTACAAAGTTTCGGCGTTTCCCCAGATAGTTTCCGTAATGTATTTTCTAGGGTAACAACTATCTCTGTACTAATTTCATCCAAATCGGTTCAGTGATTTAGGCGTGAAGAAGATACAGACTTAGGCTTGCAGAGACCTACTTTTTCATTTCTAATAATAGTAAGGATTGCAAACTCATTGCATTACTGTTAGAGAAATATATATGTAATATATAACATAAAACACCGAAATTAGCAACACAGCGGCCGCCGGGTTTCCTCATACAATCAACGATACATAAAATATTATAAACTGTAATTAAATGGCTGCATTGACGCGTTTTCCTCGTGATACGTGTAAAGTTTATGATAAACGAACGTATAATTAATTTAGGCCTACGTGAACTATCGCCCCATTACATAGTTCAATGACCAGTACGTTAGTACCATTATTTTTGGTATTCTCATGGATGGACAGACGATAGGAGAACATGTATATTTTTATAGTTATATTATAAACATAAATTACGATTTCAACATAAAATCTTAATTTAAAACGTTAATTTTTATGTTATGCAATGTAAAATAGTACATTTAAAAAACAGAACCACCTTCAAATTGTCAGAACTAGACGAAATTGAAGTGGGACCACACGGGAGGCAAAAGCTTTAAATTCGGAAACGAAACAACAAAATCGCTTCACCTAGTTCAAAGTTCGTGGTAACAAAGCCATAAAAATACAGTCAAATTATTGCTTGATTTTTATTTAAAGTCGTTTGAAAACTCATTAAACCTCTTCTTAACAAAGCAAGGCTTCAACGACCGTGATACAATTGCATGTTAGTCCTCGGATTTTTTACAAACACGTCTGCTAAAATAAAACAACACATACATCTTAAGAACTTGTTAGCGGGGGAAACGTGCTGACGAAATAAGCATGTTACCTGCACGATGACACAGCGTTTATACTTTTTCCTTTAACTTCCTATCGTTTATGTCAACCTGGTACTTTTGTGACTAATTCTGGAAAACAAAAAATATTGCTAATTAATAAATAATACTGAGTTTAGTTTGTTTCGAGTGTGTCCATTTTCAATTAAGCTTTTTCTATTCAGATATTTTGGATGTGGTTTTATTTTAAAAAAGGCATGAAAAGGATAATATATCCATTTGTAAATGAGTTATTGGAATTGCCTAAATTTAATTGTATTTTATTTATAATTATATTACATAGCAATTATAAGGAGGAAAAAAAATATTTTAAGTATATCCAGCGTCAATCATTTGTAAAGGAAAACCTCAAATAATTATTTAATCTTTTCTGGATATATATTTCCAGTAAAGAGCCACATTGTTATATATTTTTAGCGTTTTTCAGGAGGAACCAGAGGAAAGAAAAACTTATTACGGAACTATCGTATTATTTTTTTTAATAAATACAATAAGATGATCAAGAGGCGAGATTCGTAATCCCGTCCTTTGCCTTTCCATGGCTACGCCTCTCGGTAGGAGACCCACGGCCCCACCTCAGCAATCAAATTTCTTCTATTATATTGGTTTATGTGCCTAAGGGCACCCCGCCCCATAATGCATTATAATACTATTATACTGAATAAATACAACCGTATATTAATATTAATTAAAATTAGATTTAACTATAACAATAGAAAATAATCACCACGTGCACTAAGAACAATTGTCAAGTAATTTCTGGTCGAAATTCCTTATTCTTAAATCCTTAGCGAATATGAATGAAATTAAATATCTATATATATAAAATTCTCGTGTCACAGTTTTCGTTGCCATACTCCTCCGAAACGGCTTGACCGATTTCTCTGAAATTTGGTAAGCATATTGGGTAGGTCTGAGAATCGGCCAACATCTATTTTTTATCCCGATATTCCTACGGGATGCGGACTTACGCGGGTGAAACCGCGGGGCGCAGCTAGTCTAATATATAAAATTCTCGTGTCACACTTTTCGTTGCCATAGTCCTCCGAAACGGCTTGAGCGATTTTGATGAAATTTTTTGTGCTTATCCGGTATCTATGAGAATCGGCCAACATCTATTTTTCATACCCCTAAATGATAACAGTAAGGCAGAACAGCGTTTCGCTAAAAAAACTTGCTTACTGCTTAAAAATTATTATCCTCGTAAAATGCGCCTAAACCCAATTTTTCGTTACATGGTTACCTACTGTTATGTGTCATAGAGCTTTACCAAGTGGGTAAATCCCAACACATTTCAAATTCACCTCTTGCTGGTTCTATTTATAGACCAATTGTCATAATTAGAAAACACTGTGATCTTTTTCCTTATTGCCTAGAGTTGGTACAATATTTTAGTTTTGATTAAAGGCTGAGGATAGCTACACATCACCTAATTATGACATTACTGGTTGGTTAAGTATATGGATAAATTTATGAGCATGAATGCACATTGTGCTTCAATTTTTCCCTTAATTTTACAAGGGGTTGCCATATAAGCCCCGTGTTAAGAGCGAATTTGCATAGCAACTTGTCCTCATTTAAATTTTATCAAATAATTTAATAAAATCTTTATTTTTATTCATGCATTTTAATATAAAGGTCTGTACTAAATTAGAAACGGAGTAATAACAAAAACACTAATCTATACTAATATTATAAAACTGAAGAGTTTGTTTGTTTAGTTGAACGCGCTAATCTCAGGAACTACTGGTCCAATTTGAAAAATTATTTCAGTGTTAGATAGCCCATATAGCGCTGCTAGCATTGCCCAACACCATGCGTCTAATAACTATTTGTTTGATAGTTGTAACCACAATTAGTTAAATTGGTTTCAAGGGCGAACAGGGATAAGTTTTAAACTAGGTAAGGTAAGGGATATGTATGGAAACCTAAATAAAAAGTTTAATACCAGCCAAGCATGACAGAATTATATTATAATCACCATAACAATGAACTAGCTAACAATTATAGGACGGCATAATAATACATGCAACTAATAACTAAATTTCTTGGGCACGTGCTTATTTCTTTATGTTTTCCTCCACTTCGCACGTGATGGACGATAAGTTATGTATGGTATGTTCATACTATACAACATAATTAATACGAAATAGATTAAAGATAGCAAATTTACATATACTAACACATCGTTATAGGTATATATACTTTCAAATCCGCTTGTTTAGGTGTACAATTTCTTGTAGTTTTCTCAGCTCATGTTAAGCTTATTAATATTACTACATATGCAACATATAATCTATACTAATATTATAAAGCTGAAAAGTTTGTTTATTTGTTTGAACGAGCTAATCTCAGGAACTACTGGGCCGATTTGAAAAATTCTTTCATTTTAAATAGCCCATTTATTGAGGAAGGCTTTAGGCTATATATGTACCACGAACGAAGCCGGGGCGGACCGATAGTAATACATATAATTATTCAAAAACACGGTATTCAAAGACTGAGGCAGGTCAAGTTTTGAGTTCAATCCCGATAGTGACAATGAAAAAGTCTGACCAATCCCTGGTTTGTATATTTGGGAAATTTACTGGTTAAATTACAACAAATTGGAGCTTAACTCACCTGTATGGTTGCATACTTGTATGTATGTAACCAACTCAGTGATAAATGGACGGATTTGAAACAAACTTTGTTCACTCAATAATCGGTGAATCTACAATGAATCACCAGTTTATCTTGTTTTCCTGATAAGTGATAAGGATTGCCAAGATTAAATAATTTCTCTACGTATGTATGCTCTGTATAAAAGTGAGACAATTTAGATGATTCTATCGTTAATGCATTTTTTTGTAGTTTTTTTAACTTATTTTTTATATCATTAGACTTTTCGCCTAACATTTTCCAACACATAAAGTGATGTGTGGACCAATTTGGCATCATTAAATGTTTGTATTCCACTTTTTTATTACTTATGATGACTGAAACTATGTGAATTGTCTATGTCTAGTGTCTGCATGTAAGCTTGAAACATCTAGTACTATTGCTCAAGCTCAAGGCTATATATAGTACTAGCTGCGCCCCGTGGTTTCATCTGCGTAAGTCCGTATCCCGTAGGAATATCGGGATAAAAAGTTGTCTATATGTTATTCCAGTTGTCCAGCTATGTCCGTACCAAATTTCATTGCAATCGGTTCAGTAGTTTTTGCGTGAAAGAGCAACAAACACACAAACATCCTTACAAACTTTCGCATTTATAATATTAGTAGGATATGCATTGACGCGGTCTTGGTCCATGTCGTGGCTTAACGTTAAGTTTCATATAGTATAAAAACAACAACATAGGCATGCGATATCTTATATTGATTGTATATTGAACACCGTCTACACCCCTTAATGTAATCCAAACTACAGCTTTTATATCATCTTAACTAATATTCTAAAGTGGAAACATATGAATTTTGTAATGTTTTCAAACAAAAACAATAGGACTGAATTAAAAAATACTTTCACTATTAGAAAATTGCACTTATTATCATAGGATTTCACGTGTCTAGTATGACGACTATTTCTTATTTAAGATATAGATTATACAGTCTGAATAAAATGGCCTTGTGTCCGTGAGCAACTTACATAGTAGTGTGGCTCGGTCAAGGGTTGATTAGCAACAGTGGTCGTAATTAAGGAAAACAAGATGTTCATTGCTTGTCTGATCCTATAAATTTCTGTCAGTACATTTAATAACGCGTAAGCTAAGATGAATAGAAATTTGTTCACATTCCACGTAGACACTACGCCATGTCTGGATGAAATTTGACAAGGTCAGTATAATCTCTTCTTTATCAGAACGTCATTTCTTCTCTGAGCGTCCATCAAACTATCGCAAATTGGTCGAATGACCATTGAGTGTTATTAAATTTTAATACGATATTCGTTCGGTATAAAAACAAAAGAATTTGATCAAAACAAAAGGAAACTGCAAATACATTCTGATACCGTAAATGTTATTGCGTCAATACAACTGGTGACGTGTTTCAATTACAGTTAGAAGGTTTTCAATAAATAAGGATAATAATAATATAATTCTATACCCATACTAAAGGTTGGGACCTCTGAGACTTCAGGACTACCCATTTAGTTCATAATTTTACGCTAATTACTGTATAACACTAAGCTTTTTTATGTCAGTTGACAATGGTCACCTAATGGTAAGCGACCAGGACCGCCCATGAACATTTGGAGAGGCTATACGCCTGTACGCCTATATTTTCCTTTCACTACTCGAGCGAAGCCGCGGGCAGAAAACTATTGCTGCATAATTTATGGTAGCTTAATTCTTAGCCACTTAAATTTGGGTAAAAATCATGTTTTATCAGGGTTTCTTTCATGATGATTCAATAGTAAGAATCCGTGGTGTGAATGGATGAATTAATTAATGAAAATTTCTTTATCGCACAATAAAAAATGCATTTAAAACTTAATAATCTAGATTTCAATGCACAAAAGTTGGCCTTATCGCTGGCAGCGATTTCTACCAGGCGGAATTATTGAACGTGAGTGAGGAATTATGTATTAATTATCGGACTATTGAGATAATATTCTTACACGAGCTGGTTAGTTGAAGTCGAGAACGCAACTAAATTCCTCAATAATCATGACCATTTTTATGACTAGTATAAAATAAATTATACTATAATATTATAATCGACTACGTTTCAAATATAAAACAGACTAACCTTAGTGATTAATCATCACAAACCGGTTTATAACTCGCCAAGCATGGTAGGTACTGTTAAATTTACACGTGCCGAATTTTTTCACCATTAACTAAAGCGTGCGGATACCTTACGTAATAATAAAAATAATAAACACTATGGGAAGGTGCTCGTATATGTAGTATATATGTATCTGATTATCTTATATTTTTTTGTATATAACATCGACCTTCGAGACTCCTTTGACTTGTGTATCCACAACAAAAACCTTTAGTAAAAAGAGCACATTGAATGGCTTCTAGACCTGCATATACACTGGACTAGATAAATTGGTTGTGATTTTTACACGCTTTTTATTAGCTTCACCTGTATGTTTGTTTGTAACCGACTTCTTTGGGCGCGATTTTGACCCACTTTAAACGGCCAGATTTCGTTCAAACTTTGTAGATCTATTGAGGACCGATGACAATACACTAATTTGATAAAATTACTCCATTTTTCAATCACAATGCAAAATATGATAAAAGCGTGTTTTTTAGTTTTTTTTAACTATTATAATATATTATTATTAAACCACCTCAATTGTGATGCATAATGTAATATTTGCTTCTTAGTATATATAGCTTAAAGATCTTAAAAATATGTTGGTGTATCCTTGATCCTATAAATTATGAACTATATAAATATAAAATTCTCATTGCGCCTTATAAAGATCATTGCAATTATTATTACAACAATCAAAATTTATATATAATATCATATATTAAACTACTCTATATATGAATTAAACGCGTGGGAAACCACGGGAAAAAGCTTGTTAAGCCTAAATGAATCACGTCAATCGTTAGAAGGCGCCATCTTATAACTTAGATTTAAATTAAGATATAGATTTAATATGATAATTATATTTTTGTTATAATCCTAATAATTTCGATATTTTTGTTAGGGGAAACAAAAAGTTCTTATGGATGCTAAAGTGACCACTTCAAAAAATTAAATTACGCGTCGCATCCTCAAACTCCCGTCTTTTCGCGATTGTCGGTTAAAACTATGATATTACATCGTACACTACAATTACCTAAGTGTATTAATATATTTATTTTGCGATATTATAATCCCATTTAAAATAATTTAAAATATTGTCGGCTATTAATGCCTTAGTGCGGATTGTTAATTAGTTCTTAGATGCATGGTATAGTATTTTTTGCATAATTTATATGGTGATAGCCAGTAAGCTTCATAGCGAGTTTGATACCACAATGCCCGTATATGGAATTAATAAATATATACTCATTGATTATAGCATAAACATACATATGTTTTATATGATAAAATTCTCGTTTTTATAATGAATCAGCAGATTTTAAATGGATATTCGACAGACAGCATAAAAATAATTAAAACAACAGTTCTCAAAATTGCTTACAGATTATATGAACATTAAATTCTATATATTACGCTCAAAAATGAGATCATGCGCTGTATAGCGAGCCGGCTTGACTGCTGGTATGTCAACCACTGCTGCAAACTTTCTGCTTCCATTATAGCATTGTAGTAGTGGCTGGCATACCTAGTAGTCACAATTATTTTATTTTATATAAGACATAATATACTAACATAGTTTTTTTAAGAATTAATTGTTACTAACAAAATGAGTCTGAGTTGCTCGAAATTAAATAAAAATAAAATAAATAAAAAGTGATTTCGCGCATTGAACGAAATAGCTAACAACGCGATGTCACAGTTATATTAAATAACAAAAATATACATCAAAAATTATTGTGTTTATTTGTTACCCATTACCACCCACAGTTTAGGTACTTAAATTAATCACTTATATTGACAATTACTGTGTGAAATCCCGTGTCCCCTAGTGCGGTATGGGGCAGATGATGTACATCCGTTTCACTGATCGATTTTCTTTAGGGACAAGTAGGTGATCAGTCTTCTGTGTCCTGCCAGACCGCCAGACTTTTTTTTTTGATTTTTCAATTACTGTAATTGAACAAAAATTATTTGCATGTCAATTGCAACCTGTCCGTTGTGATATGATATACTACCAGGGCCGTCTTAGACTGTGCTGGGGCCCTTGGGCACACAAGAATTTGGGGCCCTTTTGGAATGTAAAGAAAGTG
>NC_052116.1:7510433-7585987 GCF_012273895.1 Zerene cesonia | reverse complement strand
ATACTACGTATTTAAAGCTCAGAACGCGTCCTGGATATTCTAGACTTCCACAACGCATATGAGTGAATTAAAAGTATGATACTAGATAAGATCTTTGCGAAGCAATTACATTTAAAATAAATATAACAATACATCCATCTGTTCGTAAATATTAAATTTTATTTATCATGACGGCATCTCTTGAAAATATACTTACGATTAAAATGTTATTGCCAATAATTAGTGTAACAGCTCTTTCAATCTAGAATAAAAGTTGTCAGTGACCGATTTCCTTTTCCTCACCCTTCCAAATCCATTCAATCAAGTCATCTCAATCCTTTCCTTATCTTTTCCACATATCATGCGGGCAGAACATCCGCAGAACCTCTACCTCTGCGAATGTTCATGGGCGGTGCTGATCACTTCCCATCAGGCCATCAACATAAACAATTATTTAACAAAAACCTATTTGTCAGACCTCAAATATAAACCAGACCACACGACAGACAGCATCAGCTTTCAAATAAAAGTTCAATAAAAATCGGTTCACCCAATAAAAAGTTATAATGTATCAAACACAAAAAATACAGTCGGATTGATAGCCTCCTTTTTTTGAAGTCGGTTGAAAAAGTAGGTTATATGATTATTGCAGTTTTCGTAACGACTAATATGCTGAATATATTTAGATGAGACTTTCTAAATAGAAATCATTTAAGATAGAAAATGATTTGCAAACGACGCGTGATATGCATATACAGTCCAGGTCTGTTTATTTAACGATTTTCTATAGAACAATTTTCCACACTCGCAACATAAAAATAAGGAAAAACTTTCGTTAACCTTAATATATATGAATATGAGTGAAAAAATAATACATATTTAAATAAATCGAACATAGCAGAACAATAATAATAAAGTTTAATTATATAATTTTTGCCAAAAACAAATAGCTAACACGAAATCGAAACAGATAATTAAAATAATACGCATTAAATTACCAGAGATTATTATATGCTTTATATCAAAATAAGAATTAATTATTTATGACATTTTTACTCAGTTTTAGAAACGTATATAGACGTAAAGTATATATGGAGGTGTATTTCAAGGGAAAACGCGGGAAAAACCTAGTTCACGGGGGGATAACCGTGCAACCGGTATGGCGATAAAATGGCGCTCGCGTCTTATTGCGTTTTTTTTAATAAGCGTAGAAGTCACGCATCGAAAATCACAAGTGTTGCGGTACTGAGTGGATAGTATGATTAATACACATGAGAACTTATCTCTGGTACGTGTGTAATAATCTACTTCATAAAAACTGTGGTGTATGCTTCTTTTTTATTGTGATTTACGGTTGATATATTTCTACAAAATAAGAATATTCAATTGTAACACTCTTACGCTACTACTTGTACAAGAGCAATTTATAAGTATTATATAAACAGAACTTATACGACAATAGCACAATAAATGAACCCCCATCATGGTTCACAGTTTAAATAAAGAAGGAAAATTATCATACAACTTAATTAGTAGACAAGTGCTAACAAAATAAAGCACCTTTTTATATAAATCTAAACAGCCACTTTATAATAAAGATAATCTAGACACGTACATTCGCTTATGAAAGTAACAAAAAACACACAGCAGCATTTTAGCGGCATACATGTTTTTAGCATGGCACGCGACTTCGCTCGGTCGTCACTGGAAGGTCGGCAGACATCGAAATGTTGATTGTTGATTAATATAAAACAGTTTTTGTCTATCCTTTGTTTAAGATTCCTCTCGTCCTAGATAACTTTCTGAGAATATATTATTAGGGTCTAGTAAATTGAATTAAATTGTGAAAAATCTACATTACTATAGCGTATAACAAAAACTTTTTTTTTATTGTGGGAGTCGAGCACGCTTCGGCACGAATTGGGCCAGCTCGCGCCGGGGAAGTACCACACCCCCACAGAAAACCAGCGTGAAATAGTGGCATGCCACTGTGTTTCGTACGGTGAGTGGGGGAGCCGGAGGCCTATTTCCTTTTCCTCACCCGTCCCAGTCCATTCCTTCTTTCCTGTCATGAATTCGTTCCTTTTCCCTTACCCACTAAAAGCGGGCAGCGCATTCGCAGAGGCACTACCTTTGCGAATGTTCATGGGCGGTGGTGATCGTTTACCATCAGGCGAACCACCAGCTCAGTTGCCCGCTATGACATTAAAAAAAAACGGAATTTCTTATTTAATTTTTTATTAAAAAAGTAATAGAATAGTATGAAATGTGGCCTACTTGTCACTATATAGAATAGTAATGCAGAATGACTATATAATAATAAACATAGTTATAAAAAAGCATGCATAATGGCACATGCAACTAAATTGTCTCGCTCTTATACTGGGAAATTATTTATTCGTGGCGATTCGGATCGAAATAATAAGATAAATTCATGAAATTATTGTATTGTAACCGATCCTTGAGAGCACTAAGCTTTAATTCAATCTATCCGTCTAAATAGTCGATTGTATACAAACATATAAGTTGAGCTATTAAATACATGTTAAAAACATATTTAACAGATAATAAACTATTACGCACACAGTTTTTAATTGTTTAAGTTTGAAGTTTATTATATTTTTTATCTCATGTGCTTAAAGAAACACACAGTGATTAGATTAACGATCAAGTACAGAATATTTTATTTAAACTTCATTTCTTTGTGTTGTCGCCTTGTGATCAACACAACACACATAATTGATGAATTAAATATTGTCGCATCAAAAAAAAAAAAAAACAAATCGCAACTGGTCTGAATTAGTCTTTTTGATACTTCCAGCTTTATAACGTAACAGATTTCTAACGTACTTAAGACGGGGAACTTTTTACAACTGAGGGCTTGTGCTAATGACTAGTACACTTATAGTAGCAGATAAGAAATTACCGTAGTAGAAACTTCAAAATGCTAATCTCTGAAGTCAGACAAGTTCTAATAAATTCAAAACCAGTCTAAAACCGCGTTCTCTTATCAGCATTTTTAATATTATGTGTAGTGATCTCTTAACCGAATTCCAATATCAAAAAGTGTTCAACTTTAAATTGATAGCTTCTTTAAATTAAATATAGCAACTTTAATATGCTTTATAATATTCTTTATACTGGCCCGTTTCCTTTTCCTCACCCGTCCTAGTCCGTTCCTTCTTTCCAGTCGTTAATCCTTTCCTTTTCCCTTACCCCATAAAAGCGCGCAGCGCATTCACAGAGGTACTACCTTTGCGAATGTTTATGGGCGGTGGTGACCGCTTACCATCAGGCGAACCACCAGTTCAGCTGCCCGCTATGACGTAATATGACATAATAATACTCTTCCCGCATATTTGATAATTTCCTCTCTATTCGAGTAAGAAAGACAGATGACATAACTGTCGTGGATCAAGAAACATGCATAATACCCGCGTATTATGAATGGATAAGTTACTTATGATATAAATAATTTGCAGCGCAATTTATTAGGTTGGGATTATGAAACGAAATAAGGGTATAGGTTAGAATTATGATACTAAATATGGGCACAAGTTAGGATCATGAAACAAAATAGGGCATAGGTTGGGATCATGAAACTATATAGGGGCCCAGGTTGGGATCATGAAACGAAATAGGGCATAGATTTGGATAATGAAACTATATAGGCGTATGGGTTGGGATCATGAAACGAAATAGGGCATAGGTTGGGATAATGAAAGTGAATATGGGCATAGGTTGGGATAATGAAAGTGAATATGGGCACAGGTTAGGTTAGGTTAGGAGGGATCATGAAAAAAAATAGGGCATAGGTTGGGATAATGAAACTGTATAGGGGCATAGGTTGGGATCATGAAACGAAATAGGGCATAGGTTGGGGTAATGAAACTATGTAGGCGTCTAGGTTGGGGTAATGAAACTATATATTCGCAAGGGTTGGGATAATGAAACTGTACAGGCGCATAGGTTGGGATAATGAAACTATATAGAGACACAGGTTGGGATCATCATGAAAAGAAATAGGGCATAGGTTGGGATAATGAAACTGTATAGGGGCATAGGTTGGGATCATGAAACGAAATAGGGCATAGGTTGGGGTAATGAAACTATATAGAGACACAGGTTGGGATCATGAAGCTAAATATCACTATTTAGTTTCATGATTCCAATCTATGTCTCTATATAGTTTCATTATATTATATTCATAAGCTAGACTTTTAGGCCAGCCGAATGATAAGATCAGGAAATCTGCGATTCGGGGCTAGGTCAATGTTAATACTAATTAGATTACATCTAACAATTGATACTTTAATGATTCCCTTTTTGCTTATCAATTATATTTTTATTAGCCCATGACATTCCTTGCAGTCACAGTGGCAGGGTTTGTGTCATTGTAAATGTTCTAGCCAACTTCGCAGCACCTCCTTTTTCTCCCTTTTTAGTTTATTTTTCATATTAGAAATGTCTGCTTTCATGTCTGGTGGTGGATGCAATGCATCATTAAATATGTGTATTGTGAACTTAATAAAAATCTTTAAATACTGTCTAAGTATGGTGAACAGGGTCTATTTTGGTAAGTTAATCAAATTCGATCACTTTGGTACTGGTTCCTTACTAAAAGTAAAAATATGATGATGCCATACTAAACTCCTTTTAGTGTGGCATCATCATATTTTTATATAACAACTTGCTGAACCGGAACACGCTGTTCTGTCTTACGCTTAAAATTTATTGGTATGAAAAAAAGATGTTGGTCGACTCTCAGATCTACCCGCAATGCACACAACTTTTCATAAAAATCAGTGCAGCTGTTACAGAGGTCTATGGTAACATTGTGTCACAAAACAATCGGTTCCAAAAGCAATGTCTACAGCTGGGAAACAACTGCCTGGTTTTTTCTATCAAATCATTTATAATTTATTTGATTTGCATACTGCATAAACATAGTATAAAAAGTTTTGATATCTTACAAAACGGACGTGGATGACGCTCGAATTTTTTCGAAACAGGTATCGAAATTCGTATCCAGTGACCTTTGCGAATGGACGTCAGTTTAACCACGCCCACTTTAGACGGCCGCATATGCTGATGATATTTTTGTTAAATCAAACCCGTTATTATGACGTCAAATAGATATTATTCCTAAATTATTCTTATCTTATGTTCAGTACGTAATATATTTTTTATTAGTTTTTCAACATGTCTCTGAAATGTTGAAGACTGATGATGTGTTTTTATATTCTCTATTTGTTTCGTTAAATTTTATCCAGCCTATTCATAATTCAGATTAAACGTTCGTGCCGTGCGTTGCCAAGACATTCAATACTCTAAAAAATTCCCTTATTATCTACACAAAGCATCACTGTTACTGTACTAAACAACAAATAGGTGAAATAGAGATGATATTTTGTATACAACAAGAAGTAACTAATAACATGAACGCATTATTTAAAAATAAATGCCACTTGCGAAATGACACACGGAATATAAATAATATATATAAGTACTAGCTACGCCCCGCGGTTTCACCCGCGTAAGTTCATATCCCGCAGGAATATCGGGATAAAAAGTTGCCTAT
Organism: Zerene cesonia; assembly: GCF_012273895.1. Classification (NCBI taxonomy): domain Eukaryota; kingdom Metazoa; phylum Arthropoda; class Insecta; order Lepidoptera; family Pieridae; genus Zerene; species Zerene cesonia. The sequence goes on along the minus strand of NC_052116.1, from coordinate 7,580,427 downwards.
ATGTTATTCCAGTTGTCCAGCTGTCTACGTATCAAATTTCATTGCAATCGGTTCAGTAGTTTTTCGTGAAAGAGCAACAAACACACACACATCCTTACAAACTTTCGCATTTATAATATTAGTAGGATAATAGTACCACTTGATCTAGTTGTAAGAGTTGAAAAAGTCTATACTATGTCCCAAGTGTCACACTCACTATTAGTCAATGATATAGTCATGATGACAAGGCAGAATTAATGCAGCACGCGATGACGATTACGACGATGTCGACGATCTCTCACAGTAATATGTAATATTTTTATAAAGTAATTACGTACCATTTTTATCATTGATATGGATAAAAGAAGATATTTGCTATCATTAAAACATGGGCGTGGCAGCCCCTAAATAGTGTCCCGAGCTGCTAGCAACGACGACGTAGACGTAGATGACGTATGTAGCTCGGGCTCGCTCTTCCCGCGTCTTGACCATAGTCCGTCACATGACTGACCTGTCTTAATACGTATGGATTATTTGACTGTGCTTTGAGTCTGAACTAGTCGAAACTTAAAAAGCCGCACAATCCTATACAAGTTGATCGTGACCCCACCGCAGAATTCCTCATATTTTTAAAGTCGCTTGAAATAAGTTACTACACTTCACAAATACTCCTGTTAATATTGAAATAATATTTCACCCAGTCCTCTTTAAAATTCCAAAAATGTTATCTATACTAATATTATAAAGTTGAAGACTTTCTTTGATTTTTTTTTTTGTTTCAACGCACTAATCTCAGGAACTACGGGCCCGATTTGAATAATTATTTCAGTGTTCGATAGCCGGACCGCTAGTATTGTATAATTTGCGATATTAATACTAGTCCCCATAGGTTTATGTAAAGTAAATTATAACAGGAACTACTTAAATCGGTAACTTTCTACATGAGTATTGTTTTAGCAGTTAAAGATTATTATCCCACTCCATCCCATATATGCAAATTCACATATAAGTAAGGCGCAATATCAACAAGCAGAAAAAATAAACTACGCATGTAACAAAAAATTTTCACCTATTTCATTGACGCAGTTTAGATCCAAATCTGACAGCCCACGTGTATCCATTATTTAATAAAGCTTGCTATTTTATAAGCAAACTAGTTGTGCCCCGCGGTTTGACTCATGTAGTGCATGATATATAAGAGCCTATAAACAATCGTAACGATTAATTCTTTATATTACAGCACATACAAATAAATAAACTCTAGTTTTATAATTTTTAGGAGCAATTTTTTACTAAGTATATTATTTGTATAGCTGAATCGACGTACATCGCACAACAGCATGACCTTTGTATTTTCTTGTGTTTGATTTTTACACGAGTATTATACATTTAGAAATTTAAAACATTTTAACGGATTTTTAACGCGATTTATTCATTATATTATTAAACGAAAAATGAAACGTCTATAATATATAAACGTAATAATATAATGAATAAATCGGGTTAAAAATCCGTTAAAAAGTTTTTAATTTCTAAATGACTTGTGTAATTTAACTAACACTCAAAAACGTCTTCAATAAGGAGATTTAGAATATTGCGAATAAAAGTAAATGAAAAATACATTGCTTGTGACTGTTATAAAATTATAATAATACGAGCTGCGCCCCGCGGTTTCACCCGCGTAAGTGTATATCCTGATGGAATATCAGGATAAAAAGTTGCATATATGTTATTCCAGTTGTCCAACTGTGTACGGAGCAAATTTCATTGCATCGGTTCAGTAGTTTTTGCGTGAAAGAGCAACAAACATCCATACATACATTATTATATTCGCATGCCAGCTGTGACTTACGAATTGACCATTGAGACCAATGAGACCATTGTGCGAATTAATTAATTCATTTAATTTCAGTCGTTTGAAAAAAGGGGGAGGTTATCAATAGATCGCTATATATATATATTTTTTCGTGTTTGTTAACTCGTAACCTTTTACTGGATGAACCGATTTTACCCGACTACGGAAAAAGGAGGGTCAGGATTGAAGTGTGTATGTGCGTATGTTCATATGTTCCTTCATAACTTCTAAACTACTAATCATAAAGCAACAAATGATGTATCATTAGAAGCGTCTTAATTGTCCGCTGGTTATAGGCTATGTGACGTCACACTTATCGAATATGCCTGGAGGCAATTTATTTTTACGTAGTTAGATTTTAGTTTTTTAAACATTTTCTTGTTATGATTATTTTTTTATAATACAAAGCCACGTGGTCCCATTTCTATTTGGTTTAGTTTTAACAATTTGAAGGCGGTACACGGTTTTTTGTTAAAAATAATTATAAACCTTATCATTACAAACTATGCAGTTATAAAAGTAGACCGCTTTCCTCAGTCTGTGTGTGTCTTTAGCTCTTTAAGATTAGGCAACAGATTTTGATGGTTTTTTTCTTTTAATTATTGAATGATATTAGATACTAGCGGTCCGCTTCGTTCGTGGTACATATATAGCCTATAGCCTTCCTCAATAAATGGGCTGTCTAACACTAAAAGAATTTTTCAAATCGGACCAGTAGTTCCTGAGATTAGTGCGTTCAAACAAACAAACTCTTCAGCTTTATAATATTAGTATAGATAATATACAAAATATAATAAAAAAATTATACTATCAAATTATAATATCATTTATAGTAATTATGTAATATTATTCAATTATTTTCTGTCTATTAATTCCATCGCTCATCCCGGCTCCGCCATTCCAGTTTCATCCCAAGGGACCATTTAATCGGGATAAAAAGTATCCTACCACCCAAGTCAGCTCATACCTTGTATGTATTCTAAATTTCATCTCAATCCGTTCAGAAGTTTCAGCGCGATTGACGGACAAACATCCAAACAAACAATCATGTCAAATCGATTGTCAGTAATGTCAAAATTTATTTGGTATATAAAAAGGATTGACATGATTCTATTATCTCGTATTAAAAGACTTGATTTAAATGCAATATACCGTAATGACTCAGATATTGTAGTTTATACTCTTATAGAATGCAATATTACCGATGCATTACATGACTGTGATGTTATCGTCTGATAAATCAGCCAATTGTTAGTACATACTCAATAAATATTAAGTTAAAGAAGTAAAAAACACACGTAAATGATGGAATCAACTAAATTGTCTCACTAAATAATTTAATCATGGCGATTCTATATTCTATATTCGATAATAAGATAAAAAGTGAAGTCCCGTGTCCCCTAGTGGGGTATGGGGCAGATGATGTACATCTGTTTCACTGATCGATTTTCTTTACGGACAAGTAGGCGATCAACCTTCTGTGTCCTGCCAGACCGAGACATCTTTTTTGTGCGTCCCCACCGGGAATTGAACCCAGGACCCTCGGTTCTACGCTCACGCATCAACCACTGTACCAAGGAGGCGGTCATAATAAGATAAGCTCATGAAAATGTTATAATATCACGTATCCTTTATAATTCTACAATATTTATTTAATCTGTTCGCTTAAAGAGGGTCTAATCGTCTGTGTCGGTTCCATACAAACATACAGGTGAAGAAATAAAAGCATGTTCAAAAGCCCCGTGCTTAGAAGCGCGTGCTCAAAGAGACACGTGACATACTAGTGATTATATTAACCATATACATATTAATTACACTTCTATAAATCAGGTAGCATCGACAATGATTGCACAAGGAAATCCTAAGCGACATATTTCTGATTGAGGAAACTTTGTATTGCGTAATTTAACGGTTTACCTTCCTTTTGGTGTCGTTTGAGATGTGAGTTATTGTTCGTCATACGTATTAGTTTCTATTGTTTTGTCTATTTAAAGGAAAATATTTTACAATTCGAGCCCCGGCTTCACCCGTGGTACGTATTTCTTTGCATGAGGATTTTGCCGAATGTTCGAGCCGTTCTCGAGATTTGCGCGTAGCAACACATTTGGCGGTTCAATTTTGTTTATGTCAAAGATAAACCTAGTTGCGTTCTATGTATGCCATTGACAAAATGTAAACACCGTTATCTCGAAGGAAACTAGTCCGCTAGGTTGTACTCTGTCGACAAATAATACAACAATAAACACATACCACAAACAACAACACATACATACTGTCCATAACGTAATGTTTACAACTTAAGGCACTGTATTTCGTTTGGTTATAACTTATAATCTATCGTTGTGGATCGTTAAATTGTGGAATAGGCATTCGATATGAATTAGGTTATGTTCGGTTTATTTAAAAACTAAACTGTAATAGAACTGAATGTCAATCCTTTTCTAATTCCTTTACAATTTGAAGTCGGCAAGCCATTTGTAGAGGTGTAAGGTCTGCAATCGGCCTTACACCTCTCCAAATGTTCATGGGCGGTGGTAACGCTTACCATCAGGCGAACCACCAGCTCCATAATATAGTTGTCCTTAACCACCGATTCTTGAAAGGTGTAAAAAGTTTAATTCAATCTATCCCTTTAAATTGGGTCGAAATCGAGTCTAAATTAGTCTGTTACATACAAAAATACAGGTGAAGCTAATAGAATACATGTCTAAAACAGGTTAAGTTAAAATAGATAAAAAAATTGAAGTGTAGACGATAACGAAAAAATATAATGCTTAGCGATAAATTCCCATTGTATGTATTCGCTATGCATATAATATATTCGTATGTGCCTGAGCTTGATACAGGTTTTTATACTTGAAAACCGAAACTCGATTGTGAAGGATACACAAAAGTCAACTAATCAGATGCAGGCTTTACGATGTGACGCCTTTGTTCCCATAAGGTTTTATCAATAATGAATATTTTTACTAAGAAAAAAACATAAAAATTCATTAAGACATAAAAGTAGTCACTAATTGATGACTTAAATAATGATAATCTGTTCTGAATGCTTTTATAATGCGTGCTATTTATTATTGCTAATAATTTTAGTTGTAAGAAGTATAAGCCAAATATCAGTAAGCTATAATTAGCATACCTACATCCTGCTACAAATGCAATGACGTGGGACGCCACATGTTTGATATAATAAATTAAATTATATACTCTCGGATGATTTTCAACAATTCTCATTGGTCAATTTCGACTCCGACCTACCAGACGAATAACATTCTAACACACCTATACCGTCATTGTTTACTCCAATATCAACTTTACCCACATAATATAAGATTTAAATTTGTTTAACAAAAATATTGGTCAGTGGTGGGACTGTATTTTCCAATATGAGTGTTTAAATATGAGATGTAAAAGGTCGTAGTATGAAATGTCATCTTCCGATAAGCTTTATCCGAAGCTAGCTGACCCGAGCTCAATTTGTTGAACGTCAAACAATTCGCATGTTAAAACGTTCTTAATTTCAATGGAGATTCTGCCAGTGGCCGAGATTCAATTGGCCTAAAGAATTATCTTAAAAGCCTTTCAAAACATCTATCTTACTATTCATGGAATAGATTAGGTTTTTTTTATCATATCTTTTCTAATAAACTTTTCTTAAAAACTTGTATTTCTATATCTTATACATTTCACTCACTTTATACGAGTAGGTAACATAGTAAATATGAATATATATTCAATAACCACATAGCATTTTTTTTTTCAATTTTCGCATGTTATAATTACAAAACATAAATGACCTTTGTGTTCCTTATTGAGTTACGACAATGTAGTAAAAAAACTGTTTGACATTAGTCATATGTAATCAATGTTATGGAAAATTAAAAAAAATCATGTATCTGAATGATTTGATATGAATGATCACTTAAACTGGAAATGCCAAGGGCTTAATACATGCAAGAAAATCTTTTCCGTTGACTACGCCTTTAATATGACCAATGGTATTTAGTAATTTAATGTTTACAATGCTTAATATTTAGTGTCGCATCCTATAAACATCGTCTTTCCTTGAAACGGGCATTCGTACCTTATTTAAAGGGAGTATGATTGATTTATACGAATTGCATGAAATTTATACCGATCTAGTTCACTCAATATAATTTATAATCATTACAAAAATTTGGGATATCACAAGCAGTATATTCTTCGTTACGTGTGTTTAATAAGAAATAACATGCGTCTATACGTTTATTAAAGGTGTTTATTATAAGTGAAATATCTGATTGTTTGTTTGTTCAAAACTATACGACTGATTCCAAAATTCAATACGCTAAGAAAGTGTCATATATAAAACATACACCCACTGAAAATAAAAGCACGACGTCGTCGGAATGTATTGTGAGAATGTACCTACTTCGTAGTTTTTCTAATTATTTAAAAGAAAGTGTATAAACACAAAAAACTATACAATTGCGTCCGACTCTCTCGGGGACGGGAAACTAAAAAAAATATGTAAAATTATTACAATGAAGTTTAAAATTCTAACCTACAATCATTAAATAGTGTTTATATAATAGCCTTCTAGCCACCATTTTGTTTCTATAAAAAGCAGACACGAAAAACAAGTGGGAGGAGTTAATTAATATTTGGGGGCTTAGCAACGCGATCTGATGTATTTATATATACATGTTACCTTCAGAATATAATGATATTAATAATAATTGCATATACATTAATATAAATTATGTTTTACAGATGGGTAATTAAAAGATGTTCATGTTAACCAGTTTCATAAAAAAATAATATGTATGATTCTATATATACCTATAAATGATTTGGTAAATAGTAGATAATAAAATAAATAATAAAAAAGTAAGTTTCGTAGATCTATCCTCGGAATCCTCGTATCAATTAAGCATTATTATATATCTTAGACATTTGTTACATCCCTATATAAATAATTCGTAATAAATATATAATAATGAACTAATATGATGATAATAGTAAGGCAGAACGGCGTTTGCCCGGTCAGATAGTAAGTTATGTAAATTAGTATTTATTACGCTGGTGTCCTTTTCTTGCCCCAATGTACCTATAAGAGTTCCTATAAATGGTAGATAAATGTTTATACACGTTTATTGTACATGTAAAGTTGATTGCACAACAGCTGTATGTATGTATGTAATAATAAATAACTTTAAGTTTAGAAAGAGCGGGTTCTCCTGACACAAGTATTCTCCTTAACAACCAGGAGATCCCTACTTTATATTCTTTAAAATTTGAAATCAAAGAACTGTTAAAAAAAACCAAATTGAAATATGCATAATAAATCTATTCATCTATTCATACCCCTAGTTGCTAGCGAAACTCCTGTATAGTCCGTGACCGTCCTGTGGCAGATTCAAAAAACCATCATATTATTTTCATTGGGTAGCGATTTTATGTAACTTAGAAAATATTGCATACAAAACACTAGATTTCAAATCAATCATCACTTACTGGATTCTTAAATAAATACCTAAAAAGGCTCTAACAAGCAAAGCTCACGGTTAAACGATTCTTAAACCGGACAAACAGGTCTTGGTATAATTATTGTCTAATCACCTGATGCTCCTTGAATGATCTGTGGTGCATAAATGCATGTTGCTAATTCATTAAGTACACCCATAATCAATATAATCGCTATCCAGGTTGTGGCAGTGAGATAAACAAGTTGTACATTAGATAGACTTTAAACAGATAGATAACACACAAAAAATTAATTAAATTTCGCAAAAATCTTTCACCTATAATATTTTTATTACTTTCAATATAATATGTTTGCCACGTCTTAATATCTTCAAGAATAGTGCACTAAATAATTATACAGAAAAGATGTTCCTGGGGAAGGCACCAGTCCCGATTCTACAATGGTACAAAATGACGATAACATGCACAAGAATCAATCGGTTGAAAATCCAGGGAGTAATCAAGTCATAAAAACATAGTCGAATTGTAGAACTGAGTTTTTGGGAACGTCGATTACCAAATTAATAAAAAAGTTAAATGAAGTAATAAAATTGCGTCGTGTAAATCTGGAATATTATAGAATTGAAACATGATACAGTCATATCTCCAAGAATTCAACGAGTAAAATGATTTTATGAGAAATTTCTTAAAGAATAGAAAAAAATCGATCAAATTTCTCATTTATAAAGATTTCAATGCTATAAAATTAAAAATTATAATTATTTTATGACTACACCGGTCTTGTCAGATTTCTTTATGTAAATCTAGCTGGAAAAACGATCGATAGTAGATAACTGATAAGCAATCACTGGCGTCCATGGGTATTCAGAGACAGAATCTTCGCGAATCAGTTATTGCTTATGGAAGTGTGCTTTTTTCAGTGTTCCATACTCAAAGGATATCTAAAACATGGCTGTCTGTCTGTCTGTCCGTCCTTATACCACCAGGTTGTATCTCATAAACCGTAATAGTTTGGTGAAATTTTCAGAAATGATGTATTTCTGACGCCGCTATAATAACAAATAATGAAAAATCGATTAAGCCTTGCCAACCGTTGTTGGATGTCAAGGATCATTTATCATCAAAATTGTATGAGTTACTAATTTTTTATCGGCAGTTGCGCCATAGCTTATTCGTACGCAACCCTTAGTGTCCTGTTCCGGCTCACACTTGACCAAAGTATAATTCGCGTAAAAGATAATCAAGTTCCCAATGCCAATGGTTGTCAATCACTCAATTCAAATGAATTCACATTTTTGACAATTAACACATTTATTTTCTAGCATGACGCGTTAAAATTTAAAAAAATCACACCATTTTATCAAATATCTTTCGAATCTGAATATTTATGAGATACCTGCTTTGTCACTTCTCAAAAACTGTGAACAGTGGAGTAATAAAATGACGGCACAATAATTTTCTTAATATAAACAAAAAGACAACAAGAAAAACCACATAATAGAGTATTTTTCTCGCTTTATGTGATGATTTTAATCAGATTTTAAGATTACCCAAAGCAGCTGAACCACCTAGGACTCTGTAGTTATATATATTTGTAAGTTCTTTAAAAATATGGTGGAATCGTATATAATAATAATATATATAACATTACGTATATACTTATAATATGTGTTTCCAATGAAATCAAAGAAAATGTCATATTTTACAAAATTTAGCAATTACATACACATCCTATATATATATATAGGATGTGTATGTAATATATATATATATATATATATATTAAAATTGTAAAAAATGGGACAAAATTTTTACTGTATACGCAAACTTAGAAGTTCAATTCAATCTTAAATTAACTTAAATATTTAAAAAAACCTTATAATAATCACGCTTTCATGATTAAATCAATAAACTGTGTTGACTTGCTTTTGCAGACAGAAACAATACATAAGGAAACTATTTTATCTTGACGACCCTTATCAAAATAATAATAAGACAAAACTCATAAAACTATTGTATTGTCACCAATACTTGATACGTGAATAAAGTTTGAATGAAATCTTTCCATTTAAATTGGGACAAAATCTAGTCTAAAAGTTACACAAAAACATACAAGTGAACCTAATAAAAGTAAAAATTAATGTGGTGTTATTATATTTAATTATTAAAAACATGAATGATAAAAAAAAACAAGTTTTTTTAACAGACTCTTCCACGTTTTATTTTCACTTCGCACGGCCAGAATATCAGTCTATGCATCTAAGACGTTGTAATATCCTAACCTTTAATTTTATTAAATGATGAAGAAATGACATAATTATACTTCTTAATTATCAAAAGTAAACATGCATGTAAATAAAGCATGGAATCCAGAATTAACCAGCACTATTCATTTGGCTTTTTAAATATAAATTTACAATAATGTTTTAGTGATTTTTTCAATTATATTTAACATTTTGCAAGGGTACGAAAAGGATATACATCCTACTAATATTATAAATGCGAAGTTTGTTGTTGTTGCGAAAGGATGTGTGTGTGTGTTTGTTGCTCTTTCACGCAAAAACTACTGAACGGATTGCAATGAAACTTGGTACGTAGACAGCTGGGCAACTGGAATAACATATAGGCAACTTTTAATCCCGATATTCCAACGGAATAAGGAATTACGCGGGTAAAACCGCGGGGCGCAGCTAGTATACAATAAAATGAAAATTAAAAGAGTGTCAGAATACGAATGTTAGGAAAACATATCTTATATGTGTATTTATTGTTAAAATCAAATAACTCAATAAATCGATACAGAAATGCCCATAATTAATTAAAAAATAAAATACTTTATACGAGTTTAAAATTATGTTTCACTGAAATTTACCATTTTTATTTAACTGGTTAACTCGTCCCTAGATATTTTACAATTGTAGTAAGTTATATAATACTTTGATAATAAAATCAACTTCAAAACAATATTTGATGGTTTTTTATTCCATAACACGCGCCTAAATATAAAACATTCCTTCACTATTCTAAATTTTCCATCTAACTTCCATTTCAATTTAAAAGGTGTTACTCTGAATAAAGTTATGCTTTATTAATTGTTTAGTTTTTGTTATTATATATGTCTGCTGATGTATTTATTCAATTTTACTAACTAACCTGGCCATTGTTTCCTTGATCTGACAGAACACTCACTTCACTCTATATCTCTAATTGACAAAACATACGCAACTCCATCGTATATATTATTAAAAAAAAAATTACTTCTTCTCATAAAGATATGTATATAATTAAATTCCTATGTTACAGTGTTTGTAACCAAACTCCTTTGAAATGTCTTGACGTGTTTCAACTAATTTTTAAACATAAAATTATCTATACTCAGTACCTATGTCATATTATTCTGTGCCTATATACATAGTGTATACAAATATTTATAAGGAATTTTTTTTTTCATAAAAAGATTGTTACATGATTTTGTTAATGAAAAATTTGTTTTAATTAAAACTTTACATACTTTTATTAATGTATTAAAAAGACTAGATTCTATATTTGTAGGTCAGTATTTTCAGTTTATAAATATTTCAAATTCTGAACTGCCTGGACCTGTATATAATAAATTTAATTACTATAATGCATATTATGTGATTTAATTAAGAATAGGATCAGTTCTGCGCCATTTTTGGAAGTTTAATTATAGATATCAATTCAAACGTATTAATTGTCTAATTCATGAATAAAGTTAACATTTAAAATTGACGTGAAAGTCATGGAAAATAAAATAAATCAATGTTGGCGTGTGACTTCGTATGTCATTTGAAAAATACACGCAATTGACACATTAAGGTCATTGACGTTCCCATTCTTAGTTGAATCGCTTATTATACGTGTGCGAAAAAGAGTGTTTACGGCATTGCATATTTTATCAAACATTTGATGCGGAACTATGATTTAATTATATATTCAAAAAAAATTACGAGTCGATTATTCCATTGTTGATATTTACAGATACTTAGTCTCTTATAGTCTCTAAAATCTTTTGTATTCACTGACGTGCCGGGGGCTTCCGCCCGTTTCTAAACCATACAGACATTAAAAACGACACACAGATTTCCTATCAAAAACAAAAAGAACCACTTCTATCGTTTCAAATATCACGGAGTTATCAAATGAAAATAAATAAAAAAAATCAGAAAAAGAACCTCCTTGGTGTTTGGCAACGTCATCGGTTAAAATGGCAGTTAAAGTGTAAAACATTTGTATTGAAGTAATATCACTATATAATATTTCAAAAACAAACCTTTTATTCTTTAGACGACATTCCAAACAACAAAGAAGGCTCTCAAACCGCAGGTAATTTTTTTATACATATAAAAAGTACTAACCTTATAATCGCAGTGTGTCAATAATTACTGTCGCCCGAAAAAAATAGTAAATTATTTCTGGAGCCAGGAAGTATCAGTGATTACAATATTGAGTTCGAACCGCAATTAATTTTTGCGAACCATGTTCGATGTTGGCCTGTAGAGGGCGTTAGGCATTTTTTAACTCGACCTGTTTCGACTTTACACGTGCCTGGCGTGCCGAAATGAAACGCGCTAAGGCCCCGAAAGGTCAAGGACAAAACTGAGCTTCAACAAAAAATTAATTATTTCATTTGCTTACACGTGAAACCATTTCTCGAGTATTGCTTAATTTGGTATATAGGCTCTTTGAATAAAAGTACCGGGGGTGAAGTGATGTATGTTGTTTGAAAGATCTATTAAGTGTCAGAAGTTTTTGGTAACTTTTGTATATATCAGTTGAGGTTTAAGCCTTTGAATATTTGATTAAAATAAAAAAATCACTACAATAAGGGTGAAATTACCTAACACTTTTATACAATCAACTACTTATTATTATTTCGGGTTACTGGTTCATTGTCCATACGATGTATTTTTTAGATTAGATCGAGAATGAAACAATAGTTTTCTTCAAAAAATTTTTAAATTATCTATGAATGACCACAATAATGCAAAGAGGATGTAGGATATAGATTTAATTATAACCGAATCAAACTAGATAGTTAATCCAGCTTGATCCGGTTATATAGAATTATCAAAATATGATAATTTTCCCAACACATATTATTATGTGAATTTTCATACGGAGATAAATAGGCTTTATTTAAACCGCGACCACACGTTATGTTGCTAAATATTCTGTGCACGAGATGTCGTGTAGCGTGTCTGCTCGGGCCCCGGGGCCTCAGGTCAACGTCCGCCGCGTATATGCCCGTGTAAGTGCTTCACGTGTATTCAATTCGCTAGGAAGTTATCTTTGGGACGTCAGCCTTGAAGCAAAAAAAAGGCCTTGACCACACGAGATATAATCCTAATGGTTTTTACGTGATACTCAAACGAGAGCACAGCGGAATTCACGTAAAACGGTTTTGTGTCATTGTTGACGGGTTTCAACTTGTTTTGTCCGATGTCAATAATGCTTACACGTGCGATAGAGAGCTTTGGTTGACGAAACGTCTTTAATAGTAAATTTTGATGTATAAAAAATCGTGTGGGGTTGTATTTGGTAGAACGTAGTTACAACACTCGCAACGGCGTCGCCCGTATTCTTACAGTAATCAGGACTATAGTTTCTAAGATTAAAGTTCAATTCAACCAACAAATTAATTACTAGCCGCTTTCCCCAGCCTCGTTTAGTTTAATATCATATCTAGAAGATATTTAATGGTAAAATTACTTCATAAAATCCAGCGGTTCAATCACTCGCGTTTTTCCCTTTTTCTAGGCTTTTTTTTTCAGTATAGGTCTATATGATCACTTTGTTGGGTCTGAAGCTATATTGGCGGATAGACCAACAAGTTTTGAAGTTGTTTTTAAGCAGTTTGTTGTTTTAATAAATGAATACTCTTTATTGTATACATAAAAACAGAGTTTATATTTGGTACAGAATTTATGCTAAAGATGTACAATTGGCGGTTTCATCGCTTGTAACTGATTTCTTCCAATTAACCCGAATTATCTGTATTTAATTCAACAAGCAAGAATTAAAGAGTCGAGTACCAGAAAAGACATAAGAAAGAGTATACATAGAAAAGGATTTCTAGATAATCAGAGAAAGACAAGTTGACACATTAAACACAAACCATATACGACGATACCTATACCTAACTTGTGTTCTAATTGTTGTCTTGCATGCATCGATTATTCTTACGATTTTCTGACTTTGTTTTGTAATAAATTGCAATATTCTAAATATTCATTCAAACGTATCACACAACAGCTATTCGAATGATTATTTAAAAAATCACCTTTGGGATTGGGTATTAGGAAAAAATAAGGTTGTAATACGCAACGATATGAACGATATGGCCCGGCTGCCTAGTTACCCAGTAAGCCTACCTATAGGATCGCGAATGAATTCTGAAAACGAACCACGCTACCCACTACTAAAAGCGGCTCAAAGATACTGTCAAGTTTAGTCAATAATACACCACAGGGCAATGAGAGTCCATCATAACCCAGGTCCCTTTCACGAACCTGGCTATACGTAAACTCATTCGCCACTTACAGAAAGGCGAATTACAACAGCGAGCTTGTGACAGTTACACCCGAAAGATCACACATAGATCCAGCTCAAATGAACGATCATTGCTGCATTTGTCGCATGCTAAACCCCAGGGCCGCGCGATTCCATTTATTCGTTGTACGTTTGAGACCAACAAAACAGTTAAGTGATTTTGGTTTAACATAAATAATATTCATTCTATTTTGGGATGGCATTCTTGGTTAAACCTACATGCATTTACCGCAAAACCATCAAAATACCTACCTAAAAACTATTAATATGCAATAGCGCGCTTTGAACTAGCTGATCCTGAGATCCTGCTCATTACTCGTATCCTTTAAGGGTATGAAAAATTGACAGTTTCGCAGACCTACCCGAAATGCATACAAAATTCAGCCGTATCGGAGGAGTATGCGAACGAACTTTATGACACGTGAATTTAAATATAATATAATATCTTTATTTCTTCTTAATCTTCCCTCTTTATTACATTATCATTGAATATGAAATTAATACATCAGACTCACATCAAATCATCGTCATTAAACTACATAATTAGTCGATATTAAAAAATGTACCTATATAGTACATTTATATAGTTCCTTTTTTTACATAAATAATTAAATAAAACAAATTATAGTGCTAAAGTGTCAAAAATGTCGCAGCTAATTGTTTCAAGCGGACAATCAAACAGCGCTAATTAGAACTTATTCCTTTGTTTAAATATTATTATAATTGTATTAACGGTTTTCCTGGAATTCACGTACAATAGCACACTATCAAATAATGTGTATGTGTGTGTGTTGTTATCAAAGTATGGCAGACATTGCGGCTATTGTAAATCCATACAAATAATACGGGCAATGCTTTTATTAACCGTTATGTGGGAGGAAAATAATTTAACAGATGGATAATTATTAGGTATTTAAATAGAAATAGACGAGGTGTATCACTAGTCTCGTATTTATGGTTAACATGGTTGAGAAACAGTTATTGATCACAATTTTTTTTATAATACGTGAGCTTGTTGTTTGAAACATTGTTAAAATGTTGTCGCACCTTGTGCATCAGCTCTGCGTGTTGCGTAGTAAAAAGCGCAAGTTGAAAATACGTTATCAACATGTTGATTGAATTTTGTTGCTACACGAGTGTTTATTATTATACGCGGCTTAACACAGTATCTACAATTTAACATGTCAACGGAATTTCAATTTATATATCATAAAATGTCACTTCACAAATTCTATTAAAGCTAATCATGACACCATGTGCATATTTATTATATGTATCGGTAACAATTTAAAGTTTACAATTTGTTATTTGTTGATGTTTCGGTCTCTCAATGGACAAAAAACGTATCATGCGTTATGAAAGAGACGAGCGGCTGTAAGACCACCAAATGCCTTATATATAATTACTTAAGCGACGTCCAGAAAAAACAAGAAAACTTGAACCTGTCAAACTGCCTAATTAAACATTTTTTTTAATCAAACCACGATTAATACGCCGCATAAAATGATTATACGATTCGAAAATTTTAAGCCAAATCATCGACTGACGTTAATGGATTTCAAAAACTTCAAAAAATTTTGGCGTATTCACGTGGGAATGAACATAAAACGGACAAATGTAAATGGCAAACCAACAACTGGTTTTAGATCTGTTAAGGCCGGACTTCGTCATTATTGCACTTTGATAAATCAAAATTACAGAGAACACGTTATTTAAAATGAACTAATTGTTTAACTAAAATTATTGAATATTGCGAACTTATGTTATGGCCTTGTATGTATATTAGTGTTTATGCATTTATAATAAGCATATTTCTCTGCATAAAATTTATTACATACCCCCTTTTAGGTTACATTGTTTTCACAGGTTCTGTTGCTTGTCTGAAAGATATTACTCTTAAGTGTAAGGCAGACTTTTAATGAAGCCGCCTTCTGTTCTGTATAGCTTAGAATAAGTTTTTATTGCATCTATTTATTATATTATGTTATGTCGGCAAAAAAATGAAAATGTTAAAAAAAATTACATTGGGACACGAGAATGGAATATAGGGATTTAAAGAAATAGCTCCCAACTGGATCATCATCAGCCCATATATGTTCCCACTGTTGGTACACAGGCCTCCTATGAGGGTTCAGGCCATAATCCACCACGCTGGCCAAGTGCGGGTTGGCAGATATCACATGTCGTCGAACTTTTGATTCTTGGACATGCCTGTTTCCTTACGATGTTTTCCTTCACCGTTTTAAGCAGTGGTGATGTTGTCTACATGTGCAGATAAATTGAAAAATCTATTTACCTGCACGCTCCTGCACGCTCACCCGGGTCTCGAACCCCGACTTATCGATTTTGAAGTCCGAGGCTCTCCACCACTGCTCTTTACCCATCATCATCATCAGCCCATACACGTACCCACTGCTGGGACACAAGCTTCCTATGAGGGTTCAGGCCATAATCCACCACGCTGGCCAAGTGCGGGTTGGCAGATGTCACATGTCATCGAACTTTTGATTCTTGGATTTTTACCCAACTGGATAGGTATCAACAAAATATTTTACACTATATTTTAACTTTCCAGTTGCATTATTTGTATAGTCTACTCACTTATTATAATATTAATTATACATTAATTATTAAATTCTATATTTATAGCTGATTTATCAAATTCGCAATAATGGTTTCCAGTGAACACTGTAACTGCCATCACATCATATGGAATTTACGTAGTCATGTCATGTGGATATACCTAAATATTCATATCATTCTGCTGTTATGCTTTGTAATAATTATATAATTAAACAAAATGTTTCTCATAAAGACCAAATTATTAAAAGGCGTATAGAAATCTTCCGAATTTCGTGACAATTTTTCCGTCAGCAATAATGGGGATACTGAAATCACTTTTCGAATTGTTATAATTAGCTGGGATAATGATAATTAGCTGGGAGCACGGTAGTGCCCCCGCAAAGAGGAGTCAAGTGAAACACAAGGGCACTACCAACCTTTTCTCGAAGTGTTTCGTCGTTTATTTGAACCCTCATAGAATTGGTTAACGATGTACCAGACAGTTCATATTCTGAGGATTTGAACTATGAATATGTCCATAAAAGACTTATTAAACATATCAAGTCTCAATTGAAAAGCTCTAATATTTTAGATTTTATTGATGTCTAAAACACACCGATTTCGTCACTAACGCACTGATAATCATCAAAACATTTGACTACTTCCCAAAGTGTTAGAAAACTGAAATTAATTATGTTATCTAAGTTTAATAAACAACCAACAAAAAAAATTCATTAACTTATAACTATCGCCCCCCATCCACTTAAAAGGGGTGGAAATTTGTATGAGATTTCTAATTATTTATTTTAAATTTCTATTTATTTATTTATTCTTTATTGCACACTTACAAAAATATAAAACAGAGATAAACTTAACAAAAGCAACTTAAAACTAGTATACAAATTAGCCTTATGTTAGGCTTCCTAAAGTTCTAGAAAGCTGAAATATGGTATGTAGACAAAGTTCAGTATAAAAAACACACTACCGTACCTCTATATAGCTTTCATAAAGAACTGAAACCCCACCAAAAAGATTTCATGTTAAATGTTACCAAGACGATCACATAAGGGGCAGTACACATCCACATATAGGGCAAACCCTATGAAGAAGCTTCTGATTCGACACGATCCAACTCTACTGACCCTACCTACTAAAATACTACATAAAATAATAATATCAGTAAAAATATATGGCTAGGTTCTTTCTATACTTGTTGCAGAAACTAAATATTCGTATCACCTCCACGACGATAGCAAAACGGATAAGCCGAAATGTTGGGATATGATATTCCATAAAACACAAATAAATAAAATGAAAATAGGTAAAGCAATGGCTTGCACCGGGGAAGATACCACACCACCACAGAACGGTGAGTGTCGGAGCTGGATGCCCGATACCTTCTCTCCAGTCAATCCGTTCTCTTTCCCATTAAAGGCGGGCAGCACATTTACAGAAGCTCAACCTCTAAGAATGTTCATGGGCGGCGGTGATCGCTTACCGTCAGGCGACCCACATCGCTTTGCGTAATATAACATAAAAGTAACAGTAGTATCTATATTTCAAGTGGAAAAACCGTATCTATGATTAATTGTCATTAATATACGGTCTGGGTGGCGCTTACTACTGCCTGAAGTAAATAATTTTACGCTACATTTTACATTATTTATTGGTCTTTTTTCCTAATTATTAAGAGAGTAATAGGTTAATAGTTTAGTGATACAATATTTATTACAATCTAATACAAATCCGCTACTCATTATTGTTCAAGTAATTCAATACAAGGAAAAAACGTTTTTTATTTATCCCTCTATAAAACGCCAAGTAATTTACCCTATAACGTTAGCCCACGTCATGTAGGTGATATAACTTATGTTGGACGTCACCTGAGCCATTTTGACGTCACGTTTACCATATAGTATTATATCATCTGCGATCCACAGGTTTCAATCAAGTGGTGAAATTAAAATAGCTATTGTTGTAGTCATATTTGTATACTGATTTTCCTCACCGTGGCCAGATGAGTCAAGAATTCCATTTTTTTTATTCTTTTTCGATTTGTTTGCAGATTCAGAAAGACAGTGTGGTTAGGATAAAGCAATAATGGTTGAGAATTTTGTATATTCCATGGCTAGACAAATTATAATAAATATCAAATGTAATAAAAAACACAAATTATTATTTATTTTAGGTCGTATGAGGTCGCTTGTCTATTAGATTTCTTGTGTGAATACCCCAAACGTTTTTATACTTTCTTAGTTATTTTTAAACTGATTCAATCAGAACAGAATTGCAAGTATTATAATCATGTCGATCTTATGTGGAGTTGTGATACCTTCCCCGGTATGAACTGGCCCAATTTGAGGCTTTGCGTGCTCGACTCTCGCATTTCTTATATAACAACAAATTTGCTCGTAATCTATAAACAAACTAATGTTTAATTTATTTTATGAAACTTTTAACTTTTATTAGAACATAGAAACTGACAATAAATTTGAGTTCCTTGAAACATGACTAAAATGGCTTTATACCAATCATGAAGACCTACGGGGCCCATTTCAACCTGTAGAAAGTGTGTGTTGGCGATTCTAGAGTGCTTAAAATTCTACATAATTGATTTTAACATGTAACGAATGAGTGATTTATAGGAATTAAGACTATTCAACCATTCCATTCAATAGACATGGTACATTTTTCTAATGGAGTGGACTGTATGCTTTGATAATAATAAAAACTCTTTGTTCAATTTGATCTGTTATTATTATTATTATATCCCAACATATTTTACAGTAGTAAGTATTGTTTGAGGGTTATACTTATTTGTAATATTCTTGTAATATAGGTACGTTTGTTAGGTAAGAATTGGTGAGTGATTGGTTTACTGTACGTTGTGCGTCTTGTACTTTGTTACAACTTTTTTCATTATATTTAAGTGTTAAGTCATATATATCTAGTCCCTATTTGCTATGAGCAAAGAGGGACTATAGGCAAGTGAGCTTAAAGGCACATTACGGGAAGAAATCTTAATTTTACTCGACACTCTACCGAACACAATCTGGGAACCCAGTTCCACCATTCGGCCTATACGTTAACCTGCATAAATTGTGTTAAAATATTTTTAACAAAATTAAATTGATTCCAAGGTTTTGTTATATTAATTAACCGTTACTGTCGCCTCAACCGAGTCAGCGGTTATCATACAACTGTTCGGGTTATTTATGGTAAAATTATCGTAGTCATTAGGCCATGAGCTCGAGATAATACTAATTAGTGCACTGTGGTCGTTTTATCGAAAATAAAACTATTTGTTTAGAGATTCATTCTGTTCTTGGTGCTGCAGGTTGTACGTAGAGTATTAAATGCTAATATAAAATATAAACTCTGCACCAAATAATTTAATTTTTCCCATTGTCGCTGTCCCGCGTCCCAGGACTTATTAACCGTAGCTAAAAATGTGCTTTAGTTATCTTCTATACCTTTCGTCATGTTTGTTATATTTATGTAATTAAACTCGACATTATACCTAACACAAAGAAATCCTTTAAAAATCTGGAACTCTTGCGTAAAATCAAACCGCAACTAACCATGACTACAGTATATTAAATGAAAGATAGTTAATTCAATAAAAAAAATACCAATCATTTAACATTACAGTGATTCAGAGCATCGTTTGCATCAAGGTGATGTCGACCCAGAGATACAGACCAGGGTCGACTGTCACGGCCTGCGACTCCTGCGCATCTTAAATATGACATTAATATGTTCGGCACGGACGTACAAGGGGATTCACACAGGGTTATGACTAGCATGACCTATTTGAAAAGTGGATGTTGATTAAATCAAATTGTTTCAAAATTGCTTCTTTTAACTGTATACCTTAAAATTGTTGCCTGGCAGAGATCGCTTATAAGCGATAAGACAGTCAATTTAATCCGGTATTTTTTTTCCTTTATTGTTTTCTTTACAGTGATTCTGTGTGTTGTATTGTATTGTATCTCAAGGCAACATAAGTATGAAATGTTTGAAGTTTTTTTCTCTTGTACTTAACCGCAGATTCATAATACTGTACTAATCTTAGTATTAATTTTTTGCCCTTTTAAATGGTAGAATAACGAGCCGAGACAGATGTAGCACATAAAGTAGACAGTAATAAACCATGTAAAATAGACAAGTAGCGATTTTCTTTACAATTAATTGTCTAACATCGTGCTTGATTTCATAAAGATACTGATTTTAGAGACGTTCTGCTAAATGATAAAGCAAGTCTTATTTGCTTGCAACAAAAAAAAAGTCATGTAGATTCCATTCTTATCCGATTAATTGCTTACAATTTAGTTAATTGAAATATATTTTTCAACAAAGCAAAAGGAAATGGGTAGCATTACTTGTAACCAAACTTACAAACATTACGTTTATATGTGTTTTCGTCATTCCAGTCGTTTGTCTTTTCACCAGGGCGTTAGCGAGTTAATGATTCCTCTATGGAGTTTAGAAACTATGCCCTCGATCTTCTTAATGTATTTTTCTATCACTAGAATCAGCTGATTTCCTTGTTCTCGTTTCTATCACGCAAAGGCTATGGGAAGATTTAACTGTCGTGACTTTATTGGCTGTAAGCCCTGTACATTGTCAAAATACCTCAGGTATATAATCATAATTATATGTTGATGTATGTCAGAAAGCTTATATGTTAATCATTAATATTCATAAGTTTTAGATTTCCACTCTGACAAAAAATTTTATAATCTCCCCTTATTCTCTTTCACCTACAAAAACGACACAGTCCAGTCTAAAGTGTAATTCAATCAAAAAGTATACAAAGCATAAATTATATTAAAATTTCATATTCTAAAATACCGTTAAATCATGGACAATGCTGCTGAGAAATATGAATACGAAAGTAATTTTCTCTTAACTCTTAAATTGAAAAATTAGGTTAACTCATAAATTGCATAGAAACTATTTCCCTTATTGTTATTGCAGATATTTTAGTGAATATGTGAAAACATACGCAACTAGTAATGTATCAAAAAACTACATCCACATTTTTTTCTTGGTACAATTTGGAATATCGACAATTTGTCTCAGTTGTACCAAACGAAACCAAATAATTTAAGTTATGTGGCTTTTAGATTATGAGGTAAGGAGGCTAACATTAAGAATTAAAAAAAATGAATTCTCGTATCCCTATATTTGAAAAGCCTGCCACAGCCTGTGTCCTGGCTAGACCGAGGTATCGTCAATCTCCACCGGGAATCGAACCCCAGACTCCTCGGTTCTATTCTCACGTGTTAACTATGCACCGAACTAGAATATGCCCTCTTTCACGAGCAATTGGGTTTTGAGCTACGGCGTAGCATTCACAGTTTAGGAGTATTCCATTTAAGTAAGCATAGATATCTTATATTATCAAGTTTTACATAAAATGCACATTTAATTTAAATAATTAAACATTATTGTATTATTTTTATATAAATTAATGCGCATTTAGTTTATGAAGTCTGAAGTTTTTAGTTGTAATTAATATAAAAATTCGAAAATATTTATAATCATAACACAAAGTTTAATTTAGAAGTTGTTGTTTGGAATTGATTAATGAAATAATATTCTTTTTGAAAATGTTGACATATGTGATAAAATATCGCTGCAATTTATTTTTAAACAGGCAGACTATAAAACTGCAGCTTTTTAAGAATCTTGTATGTATCTATTTTTGTACAAATTTTATTATTCCCTCTTCCCTAGTCTACTATATACTTATATAATACATATATAATATACTTATAAAAACCCACACGATTGAACCCACGCCGATGCTAGAAAAATTAAAGTTAATATCACAAGGAGACCATAAAAACGGACTAAAACAATTTAGACCTTTGACAATACTTCACAAAGGCCGCACGCAAGGTGAACTACTGACATCTAGTTGTAAAACGTCATTTGTATTACAACCACGTTGGTAAGGACTATGTGACGTCATAAGGATAGCAGACAAATGGTTACGTAAGGTTCGGGGAAACTTCTGGTGTAGGTGAATTTTAACTTTTCCTTGACTGCGTGACGAGGCATATTTAAACTGTAGTAGAAGCATGTTACTAGTCGCTCGTGTACATATATAAAATATAGCCCTTAGAATAACGCCTATCCAACGGTGACATAATTTTTAAAGTCGGATAATTTAGATAAGCGCATTCAAACAAATCCACATAGAAAGATAACTCTTGAGCTTAACATTCACATATATAAGTATACATACTAGCTGCACCCGGCAAACGCTGTTCTGCCTTACTCTTATCGTTTAGTGGTATGAAAAATAGATGTTAACCGATTCTCAGACCTACCCAATATGCTTACCAAATTTCAGAGGAATCGGTCAAGCCGTTTCGGAGGAGTATAGAGACTAACATTGTGACACGAGAATTTTGTATATAAGATTAAAGATATAAATTACCTATGCTTTTGCAGTTGAGCTCCAGCAGAGGTTGCTAAGATGCGAAAGCCTCATTTTGAATTAAGAAGGCTTGGGAATCACGCTAGACAAGCATGTAACATGTAAAAGGTCTAAACGGTAGAGAATAATATCGTGAAAAAACAAAATTTCCAAGCACCAAAACTTTAAAGGATATGTGACCAACGCGCACTTAAAGTGTGGTGAATTATGATCCATTTTATATCCTTGATTGATAGAGGCTGGTGTTTTTCACTTAGCAACATTTGACCATTCATTTTTATATACACTAGCTGTGACCCGCGGTTGAAACCGCGTAAGTCCGTATCCCGTAGGAATATCGGTATAAAAAGTGCCTATGTGTTATTTCAGTTGTCCAGCTATCTACGAAGCAAAATAGTTTTATTATTCACCAATAGATGTCAGGAAAAAAAACACTAATAAAACACGAATATGACATTTTCTAAAAAAAATTCCTAGCTAGATCGATTTATCGCCCCCGAAACCCCCTATATACTAAATTTCATGAAAATCGTTGGAGCCGATTCCGAGATTCCAATTATATATATATATATATATATACAAGAATTGCTCGTTTAAAGGTATAAGATAAATATTCATGTATTTAACAACTATTAGACGAGAGCAACCCTTTTATTTATACTCATATTGAGGGATTTCTGAAAAAATATTTAACCCGGTATTTGAAGGCGGCCTCCATCTTAGATCTATTTTTATCAAACGTAACCAAAAACACCTCAGCTGAGTCACCTTTCAAACAATGAAAGCGTGATAGCTATTACATAAAATTTGCAGTCAGATATCAGAGATATAAGTCATTAACAATGATTCATTTATTATAATCATATGCTGAATTTGATAATAATTTGAGTTACATCTTAAATCCCTTTGCTATAATCGATATTGATAAATTGCATTAGTGGGCATATCATCAGATAAGCTTCATCCAAACATTGATGATTCATATAAGAATACTATTTATGATTATTTAATCACCCAAAAGCGTTGAAACACAACAGAACCGAAGTAAAAAATTACACAGTTTTATTTTGCTACTTTTTTAGTGGAGAAATCTTGCACAAGTTACCCACGGCCCTCAAGGACGAAGCCGTGGGCTACGTCGGATTCTTACGGGCTAAAAACCCCCTCCGTCCAGCCGCTTCAGTGAAGGGTCACGGGAGCTGGTCCGTTGTCCGCTACCGGCCCGAGCAGATTTAGAGCAGATTTGTTTTGCTTCCTAATAAAATTCAGGTAAGTAAAGGATACGGAGAGAATATATGAAAGAATTGGAACTCTGCTACTCAACAGTAGCATTCACATGCTTCTATTTCACGCTAATCTTCTGGGCAAGTACCACGTACCATCCCCGATGCGAGAGTTACCAACTCGTGCGGAGCTGCGCCCCGTGGTTTCACCCGCGTAAGTCCGTGTCCCGTAAGAATATCGGGATAAAAAGTTGCCTATATGGTATTCCAGTTGTCCAGCTATCTACGTACCAAATTTCATTGCAATCGGTTCAGCAGTTTACCTTCCATCCTTACAAACTTTTGCATTTATAATATTAGTAGGATAATCGCACAAGCCTGTAACTATTAGTATAGTATTATGTTATCTGTGCTACAAGTAGTATTAAAGTGTAAATAACATTTAACGCCAAGTTAACCAAAATCTCTCGACCGGCGAAATCTTACGTCGACATAAAAATTAAAATTATACCAGCGGGGCGGTCCGTCCCTGGTACATAATACAATGCAAAACATACAATAGCAGTCAGAGATCTTGAACATATCTAACGGTTAAACAAATTTCCAAATTGGTTCAGAAATTTCTGAAATAAGCGCGTTCGACGAATCAAACAAATATACAAACAGAATCTCCTGATTTACATGACTAAGCAATTGAATATACTTTTTTCACAAGAATATAATCGTCCAGACTATTCAATATTTTAAATGCTGACAGACAACCTTGATAAGTCATCAATTAGATAACATTTATTTATATTCATTTTTCGTCTTGTTGATATATAATAAATTACTTTTAAACTATTTAAACTATAAATCAGCATGATATCTCTTGGTGATTTTAGAATGTACAGGATAGAATTTGTTTCGTGTAATATTCAATCGAAGTTCATTGTTTATACGCAGATTCGAGTGAAATTAATGATTAATGAATTTTGTAATTTTTTCATCAAATATTTATTATTAAGAAGCTCGCCATTCCCGGTTGCAATATCTACAAACACACACATTATTCATAATTGTATTTTAATATGCTTTTACTTATTTCACTTGTATTTCTGTATGCTTTTATGTTTGTAAAAAACCGTAACCTTTGGACTCTATTTTGACTCACTCTAAACGGATAGATTTAATTATTTATGTAGAGTGAACACTTAGCAACGCTTGGGAACAATATAATAATTTTAGTTATCTTTAATTATCCCTGAATAAAATAAATTTCTTACGTATATTATATACCCTGTATAGCAAATGAGAGAATTTTTAATTTAATTTAATAATTTTAGTTTATTATATAATAGAAGCGTGGTTTTAACGACTCATATTTCTCTAATTTAAAGAATGATATTAAGAATATAAAAAAAAAACTAAAAAACTGAAAACAGTGAAACTTCTTTTTCATGGTTCTGAAGAAAAGTCTACTTATTTTGCTGTACCACAGATAACATTATACTAGACTGTACACACGTGACACGTATAAATATAAAGCGCCATCTTGTGTAAGAATCTAATATCAGACAAATTTACTATTTTTATTACCACGCTATCTAGCGATTGCATTACAAACTAAGTCAACATTAAAGTTACCTCGCGTTGTAGCAATATTAGTTTAATAAATTTTTACTAGATGGCATTCTATAGGTAAAAGAGAACTCGACATTTTGTTTTTTTAAATATTTTTTTTAAGCAATGAATCTTAGTTATTATTGATTATTACTTATATGATAATATGTACAGATAGTAATTCTCATTAATTGATTGCTTTAACCATTACTTTTACCAATGAATTTAATAGTGAAAAATGCGAATAAAACAGTAGTTTATTTTTAAAACTGTGTAAAATAAGTGATGTCGCGTAATTGACAATCGTCCGTAGTTCCTAGGGTGCTGCAATTGTAGTTTTTGCCATACGGAAGTTGCAAGGTCGCCATGTTTCCGTGTTTCCCGCCAAATTAACAGATAACCGTAACGGTGAGAGTTGAGACTTCTTTTGCAGGCTTAGGTGCGGTACAGATTATAAACATTTTGTAAATAATATGGGTAATTTAAAAAACTAAAAAAACACACTGTATTATGATTGTACCTAACTAGAATAATAAGAAATTTGAAGGTTTTGTCGACAATTTCAAACTGTTTCAAGTATAACCACAGTCCGGCCATCGTGTACTGGTAAACCAATTAATGCACAGAACGAATTGTGGTATTCGTCGTGGCATTTCCTCGTTACTTCAACGTTGATAGCGTTTTCATATAATGCGAATTTGGCGTTATGGCTTTTTTGCTGTGACCACGACCAGTTGTGAGGATTTTTTTCCGTTTTTGAGCGCAGTATATTACGTAAGGATATACATAAAAATGTAGTTTAAAAATATGAGCTGAAAATAATACTCGGTTGCCCATACCATTTAATATTCATATTACATAATGTCTCATATAGACAAACCATGATCTGGCACAGGGCGATAACGACCATAACCTTGAATTGTCTGAAGACGAACTTAGTCGCAATTTTGCAGGGTCATTATCAGATAATCATTAACTTCCTCCGACATCAAGAACAATACATGAACTGCGATCTAGGAATAATTATTTTTATACGGTGCCCACATTGCACTTGGTACGCATTTCTAGGCATGAGAGCTTCAGGACGATGTTATTAAAATAAAATATTTTATGTATTGTGTGTAATAATATCAATTGCTATTTTAATTTAAATTGTACTTACTATTCATGATATCAGGAAGGGTTGCAGGCCTACGATACAAGTTTCGATACAGATACGATTATTACGATACAGTTCATATTATCTTTTATTGTGTTATAAAAAGAAAATATAGCTCACGGCCCAGTAATATCTTTATATCTGTAATTGAATTTACATAATCGACTTCACAATATTTTACCTTCAAACTCGTGAGTTGATTTTGTACACATTTTTAAGTGCGAAAAAAGGGCTGCTTCCTTTTCCTCACCCTTCCCAATCCATTCCTTCTTTCTAGTCGGCAATCCTTTCCTCATTTCTTACCATTGAAAAGAAGCCATCGCATTCGCAGTGTCACTAGCTCCGCGAGTAGAATTGAAGAGATACCATTGGGCTAACCATTGGCTCAGTTATCCGCTATGATATACAAAAGGATAAAGAAGGTGCCGTAGGTTATATCAGATTCTCCAGAGACTAAAATTCCACCGTAACCGTAAATAACAGCTACGTAGGGGACTGCGGAACACATCGCACTTTACCGTGTGTTCTGTCCAGAGGCCCGTTTCCCTCACTATTATATTTTATTAAATTGAAAGCCAGCAAATAGCTATAGAATTATGTTATCTGTAGCCGTATCCACTATCCACCATTGCTCATTATAAAACATTTAATATATAAGACTTTTTAACATCCTTCAATAGAAAATTCTAGAAAGAAGCTTCATAATAATGCATTTATTACCGAGAGACAAGAGCAAATACATCGTAAAATGTACCCAGTACATAGATCAGGTTTTCGAATACCCATTGAAACGATCAGATATCGAGATATTATTAAGCGCTAAATATAAATATTAATAGGACATAAGTTGATATCAATACATACTTTTTATAACTTCCTAAAACCTGAAAACAGGAAATGCAATAAAAAATAAAGGACAATACAGCTTCCGAGTTGTAATTAGGTAACCTATATTTATTTCCTGACACTATAACTATTCGTTTAGGGTTCCATTTTTCAATAATTATTGTGTTTATAGTAACCTTTAAGAAACGATTGAAATAAATCAGTCAGCCATTCTGTGCAGCTTATGTGCTAATAAACAAATTAATATTTAATCAAGATATATAGTAATAGACGATGTTTTATATTTTTTTATTTTTCTTATATGATTCAAATAGTAAATAAAAGAAGTGTTAAACTATAAACTAAAAGCTTATATTATTATTTTCGGATCAAATTTTAAATGCAAAGACAAAAAATGTCTTCGAAATCTGTTTGACATATAAAAAAATGAATATAATAATTTTATTTATAAGGACATTTGTTACTGCATTCAATAAACGTCTACTTGACAGCATTATAACATTTATTAATTGCATTTGAATAACTTATCCATACGGATAATATCACATTTTTTATCTTAATTAAATAAACAACCGAAATATTTACCATGAGCGTTATATTTATATTTTTTAATAGTTACCTTGTATAGGTTTTATGTTTATCATAGCAAATTAATATAATTCGTTTCAAAACACTTTTATTGTTATTTTGTATATCTTTGCCTCCAAACCCTAATTCGTTTAAAGTTACGACTATGACGTCATAACGTTGCGGAAACTGATTGTTATTGGCTACTCATCTATATTGCATTGCAGGTGCTATAATTGTTATATTATTTATCCAAAAATAATTACTTTCCTCTTCTTTTTGACTTTGAATAAAAAAAATATATAAGTGCCTAAAAACAAGTAAATTGTTCTGTTTGGGATGTAAAAAATAATAAATAAAAAAATTACTGAATTTTCTATATTTTTTTTCATAAAAATTATTATTTGTTGTTTGAATTTTTTGATGTTGGCATTAAATTGCAAACACTAAAAGTTAAAGATCCTTTTCGTACTTTGTCATTCAAATTTTTTTGCACCCGACTTCTAGTTTTGCTGGAAATCTTGATAAACCGTTTTTTGCCCTTAAAAGCTCAACCCCTTACACTTCGTGACTTCAGATCGGCTGTATTTTACGTTTCATTTCATGTTTGTTATATTTTCGTCCTACTATTAAATTATTTATGTTTGTAACGTCACAGATAATATAATACCATGGTTAATATAATACTATACTAGTTTATATACATCGATCCTGCATGTCTATAAAGGGATGCTCTGTTTAAGAAAATTTATTATTGGACTATACAATTAATTCAAAAAATGTTCATGAATCAATAATTAATTACCAGTTAATGTGTGACGCAGTTCTAGCATAATTAAGAACTATGTACCTAAGCAATTCAAAGATTTGTAGTTGCATAGTAATAATAGAATTTATTATCTTGAAGAACAGGAAATTATTATTTTCAATACAAAATACATAAATACATTCCAAATGAAGAAAAAAACTAAACTGTTGTAATTACCTTTTAGTTTATAGGATTAGTAGTATAATTTCGTAAGCGTTTGTATCGGCCCGGATAGCTCAGTCGGTAGAGCATTGGACTTTTAATCCAAGGGTCCAGGGTTCAAGTCCCTGTTCGGGCGGCTTTTTTACTTTTGTCATTATGAAATATATAATTCATTTACGTTTTCAAAACAACTAAATTAAGTGTTAATAATTGCAAACGAACTATTTTTTAACTTTGAGTGTAATGTTTTACAAATTTTATAGGGTAAGTTTTAGCTTTGCGTAGTATTTATTCTGCTATAAATTTTGGTGTTATAGAATTCTCCTTAACAACGTTTTACTATTTATGGGGTACGATATCGTACCCCATAAATAGTGCAGCCGATCAGTTGCGTATTGAATAATTGAATGTTTGTTATTTTTCTCAAAACACAGAATTATTTTACACAAAACGTACCTGTCATGCATATATTTATGACAAGTACAGGTACGCAAAATCAACAAACTATTTAAAATATGTGAACCTTCCAATGTATTTACGTAACAGACGTTATTTCGCGCCATTTCACTACAACAATCGAAAATTCTATGTAATTTTATTTTCCTCGCATTAAAAATTCGAATAGAAACTACACAGAATTCACAACCACTCGTTAGCGCACAGCCGTCCGCGTAAGACGCACGGAGTGACGCAACGCGAAAAAAAAAAAAACATTCCATATTTTATCTGTGATATTATGTTCCATATTTAAAGACAAAACGAATTATTTAAAACAATTCCATTCATAAAATGTCCCGCGCCTCAGCTTTCAAAACGGTATTTTAAAAATCGAAAATGACAAAATACAAATTAAACAACACCGTCCGATCGTCTTCGGAAGTCACCCTGACGTCCTATATGTCCGGAAGTATGGAGGGAAAGAAGGAAAACGTGTATCAGATACAAATGGACCCGGAAAACATTGGTTCGAACCAGACCTTAGACGCTATAGATGGTAAATGCAACGTATGCCCTAGTTCCTGTGACTACAAGGGGAATCTGGCTGCGTCGTTAGAGAAACCCTGCAGCAGATTTGGTTTGAATGAATTAAAAGTGGAGAATTTAGAGGACGTGTGTCTGTGTGAGAAGTACAATGGTGGGTGTAAACTGTGTCCACGGTCCAGCCCAGCGCCAACTCTTACCATTAACCTGGAAGGTGGTCAAAAGGAGTGTCTCTCATGCAACGGAAACTCCTTATATCCTAGTAAGTAATTTTAAAACACATATTTACCTATTGTCTTAATAGTATCGACATATTGAAAGAAATAAATTATAATCGTTAGCACTTCCCTTAGGAAATTATTGTAAAAAATAGCCTTAAATAATAAAAGATATTTAGAAAGACTTATTTGAAGGTGATTAAAGATAGTTGCTCTTTTCAATTAATTACAATTATTAAGGAAAATATTTCCCAATTTAAATAATTGAAGCATGCATAGGATATTTTAAAAATTGTTTAAAAAATTATTTGTAAAGATTACCAACAATGTATTACCTCTTACAGAAATGTGTTTTTATTAAATACTATCTGTTCGCCCCGGCTCCGCCCGTGGTACATATATAGCCTATGTCACTCAATGTAATTGCATGTTTCTAATGTTGAAAGAATTTCGGAAATTGGTCCAATGGTGTTTGCGTGAAACCCTTACAAACATTTCTTCTGCATAATATTAATGTAGTCAAACAGTTTATTTTTAAATACAAACAGTCTCAACGTACATAATAAATTATCTATTCAAATAAATTAATCGTCTTAATTGCTTGAGTAGAAAGTGAATATTCTAGTTCTTATAAAGGCCGCAAAGGACGAAAACTAGTATTTTTTTATTCTTGTAAAACGTCAAATCAATCTATATTCTTCCTAGTGACCTTGCAGAAACAAATCACGAGTAAATCATGAACATTTTTTTCGTGTTATCTCCCAATATAAACACGTAAGAACTTCCTGTTAGAATTGACCTATTATCTATATGGAAAAATATGTTAATTATTGCTGGTTTTATATCTACCTACATACGTACATACGTACCTACATGTCTTCAATAAGAGAGTTATCCAAAGGCAACGCACAAAAACTTTGATAATTATTTTAAATAAAATGCTGAACCGCTTCCAAATTGTCTGAATTAGACATCATTTTAACGGAAAACACCATCTTTAAAATAGAAAAAAGAATGGCGAAAGTTTTGTGGCTACAGATACAAGCTAAAAGAGGTTCTCTATTCGGATGTAAAATACATCCGAATAGAGAACCTCTTTTTTTAAATCGATTAAAAATTAACTCCCGATTATATACCAACTTTTAAAACATTTTATGACAACATATGCTTTTTTAATGGTATATTTATCTATGCTATTCCAGAAATTTACATAAATTAAATCTGACACGACTTTCGATACGGTGTTAACGATGATGATGAGATTTTAGTTCTTATGCTTAAAAGATATAAAATCAGCACACTTTTATTAACTATGCCTATATGGTGGTATGAAAACCTTAAAACTCGATTTTGACTTATTTAAACTAGATTTATTCAAACTTTGTATTTTTATCAAGGATCGGTGACAACACAGTAGTAGTACATCATCAGTGGAGAATATGGCTTGAAACTATGTATATTTATTGTAATTGTATTTTGTAAGTTATTCCCATACTCACAGAGACGATTTTCGCAAAATCCCTTTACAGTCCAAAACTATGTTTTAATTCGATCTCCTATAAAAATGATCGTAATGAATACTGAACAAAGTCTGAGTGGAATTTTACAAAAATCCAACACATATTATCTAAACCTTATCATCTGTGAAATATGAAGTACGTGCGGATGTTATAAACAATTTAACTGGCATTATGACAAATACTCATATTGTAGAGAGAGGCATGTGTTTATTATGCAATTAAAAATCACCTGTGTCATGAAATCATTTATTAGAATAAACACTATTAGGAGAACAATTTATGCATCCATACAATATTTATACGATATTTATGTTTTATCCAGTAGTTACAAGGCGCTAGCTGTGTATTATAAAATAACTTAAGTGTATCATGAAATCCTATCCTACTATCCTACTTTTTACTAATATTATAAATACGAAAGTTTGTAAGGATGTGTGTGTGTTTGTTGCTCTTTCACGCAAAAACTACTGAACCGAGTGCAATGAAATTTGGTACGTAGACAGCTGGACAACTTGAATAACATATAGGCAACTTTTTATCCCGATATGCCTACGGGATACGGACTTACGCGGGTGAAACCGCGGGGCACAGCTAGTAAGCTATAAACCCGGTAGAATTTTTTAAAGCGCAATTTTGTCGTATCTTTTTTTTTATTTTTTTAATCATTGAATACAGTCTTACATTGTTATTTATACTTGATTAATTTTCGTCATGATTTTTACTCGTTTTAATCTAAGTATTACCACAGATAACATAATACTACACTACACTACCAGTAAACCTAGAATATATTTGAATTTCGTTTATAGCTAAGATATATTTTTTGAACGAACAATGTTATACCTATCGGCCCGCGCCGGCTTCGCCCGTGGTATATATTACTTCTACATATCTCCATATGCCTTCCTCAATAAATGGGCTATCTAACACTGAAAGAATGTTTGAAATCGGACCAGTAGTTCCTGAGATTAGTGCGTTCAAACAAACAAACAAACTCTTCGGCCTTATAATATTGAGTGCAAATATTATTACAAGATCAAAACATTTCCTCCTTTCCTATCTATATTTAAAAAAATATTTTCTAATTCCAAATCCAGGTACCCATTACCTCTATAAATGAGTAAAAAGTCATATAAAAAATCTAGAAAACTTAGAGATTGCAACAAACGAACAGGAATCTTTTAATACGCATTTTATTAATCAGCCTTGATGGTAACATTTATATTCTTCCGCAGCCCTTCACCGCAACGTTATTAGATCTAGACATTTCGATTTTATCTGTAATGCACTAACTTAGGCTAAATATAGACGAACAACACAAAATATTAACCAAATATTATCAAATAGACCAGAAAAACGGTCCTGTTAAA
Organism: Zerene cesonia; assembly: GCF_012273895.1. Classification (NCBI taxonomy): domain Eukaryota; kingdom Metazoa; phylum Arthropoda; class Insecta; order Lepidoptera; family Pieridae; genus Zerene; species Zerene cesonia. Next base: position 7,547,085 of record NC_052116.1, on the reverse strand, counting down.
ATCTATTAACACTACGTAGTATAAAACAAAGTCGCTTTCTCCGTCCCTATGTCCCTATGTATGCTTAAATCTTCAAAATTTCATAACGGATTTTAATGGGAGTCTTTTTAATAGATAGAGTGATTCAAGAGGAAGGTTTATATGTATAATAACATCTATTAAACTACTCCGAATTAACGCGTGCGAAGCCGCAGACAAAAGCTAATCAAATATAAATACATCATAATATGTTCTACTGAAATATTCCAAGTGATGTGTAAAATATTGTTATACTAAAATATATTTTAAAGAAGATTATATTTGATTTTCTCCGAACACAACACTCAGGTCATGTTGTCGGCCATTTTAAATTTGAAATTTGAAATACTGCATGGTATTTCACTAGCCTTTATTTGATACCCACATGGGTACCAAATGGATAGTGGTGAAAAAATATTTAACCAGACATTTTATCGCGTCGGCCATCTTTGATTTCCATAGTTTACATCTGAGAAACACCGTAAGGAAACTGGCTTTCAAATAAAATAAATATCAGTCCAACTATTTGAGAGCTATGATGACACAGGTACAAACACACACAGGCAGCCATCGACGAACAAACATAAAATCTCCCCTTCGTCAAGGGCTAAAAATGACTCTGAAGTAAAGATAAGAATTAGTAAGGAAAGATAAATTGTTTGGGATGTTGTAGTTAAATAATTCTCATCATCAACATCACAAATGCTAACCAATGGTGGCTCTTGAATTCTGAAAAGAACCGGTAAAAACCTGTCGCCTGTAGCGAACATTTATAATTCGACGACTGATATTTCCGAATCAATTTAAATTCAAATGTGTGTATAACCGAGATCCATATAGCATTCGACTTGCATAGTCACATTAGCTTACATTTTGGTCAGATCCTATATTAATTGTTAAAAGTATGTTTGTTTTAATGTTGTCGTTTATTATATCCCATGCCATATATATGGTCTTTGCCAAGCAAAATAGGTATTTTTGTAATACGTCTCTATCATGGATCATTTCAAGATTATATGTCAATAGTCAAATGTACCTAGGTGCTTTAAAAATATTATAAGAGATTAGTCTCTTCTAATATTTTTAAAGCGAAAATAACTGTATCTTTGTCTGTCTCTTCTTGTTGCCAAAACCACTAAACCGAAAAATGAAATTTGGTATAGATATAATTTGAGATCTGCAAAATGACATGTAATAAGTTTCTATACAGAAAATCGCACGGAAACGGGATGCGGGGAAATACGCTAGGACTGTCCGTGCTTTCCACTCACTAGTCGGGCGAAGGCGCGGGCTGCTAGCTAGTAATATAAAGGACTTATGAAGCATATTGGATATTAATAAAGTGTATGAACCTATTGTGTGTGGCCTACTAAATGCAAAATATTAAAAAGAAAAACTATTATAGCAATCCTTAGATAAACTAACACATTGCTATGGTATAACAATGCACAATTAATTGTATTCAAAGAAACATTGCGGATTAGTCACGAATCACGACTTGAGTGGATTGTCGAATTAATACATTATTACATACTGCTAATGTTTTGCTTTGTTTCTGTTGTCTCGTTAATAAAAATTTCATTAAATACAGCCTACTAAAATATATTTAGATATGAAATTAAAAAAATAGTAAATTTTATACTAGGTCTACTAGTTTTTGCGTTAAATACGATTTAATAATAAAGAAACAGCAAATCAAATTATTGCTCCTTATTATATACGTATTATATATATGTGACTAGTTCTCCTCAGGCGACTTCGCCCGCATTTTCAATGGTAAAGGTAGACAGGGATTTACCAGCATAGCAACCGTTCCCATGGGATTTCCAGTACAAAAAATTATCTCATGTCCTTTCAAGGGTTTCAAACTATCTTTTTAGCAAGTTTCATCTAACTGAGTTCGGTGGTTAAGGCATGAAGAAGAAAAAGACAGACAAACAGACAGAACAGACTGAACTTTTATTGTGGGAGTCGAGCATGCTTCGGCACGAATTGGGCCAACTCGCACCGGGGAAGTACCACACCCCCACAGAAATATATATTCCCTTTTCCCAGTCCAATTATTTTTTTCATTCATCAATCCTTTCCTTATCCCTTAAAAGCGGGCAGCGCATTCTCAGAGGTCTGAGCTTCTGCGAATGTTCATGGGCGGTGGTGATCGTTTACCATCAGGCGAACCACTAGCTCAGTTGCCCGCTATGACATAAAAAAAAGAACTGCTTTCGTATTTATAATACATATATATTAGTAGGGATTTATAATAAACTAGTTTCCACCCGCGAATTTCCCCGCGTGACATTTACATTTATAAATGACTTATTGACGGTCTATTCCTGTTTTATTCCAAGGGAGCAGTTAATCGGGCTAAAAAGTATCCTATCACCCAAGTCAGCTTCTGCCCTGCCTGTATACCAGTAGTCATCAAAATCGGTTCAGTACTTTCAGCGTGATTGACGGACAAACATCTAAACAAAGAAACTTTCACATTTATGCTATTAGTGTGATTGCTTAACTCATTGAACAAAATTGAGTGTGTTATGTACGTGTATATATTTATCTCTAGCTACATCTAGCTTTTGTCCTCGGCTTCGCACGCGTTAAATTCGAATTAGTTTAATAGATATTATTATACATATAAACCTTCCTCTTGAATCACTCTATCTATTTAAAAAAAACCCCATCAAAATCCGTTGCGTAGTTTTAAAGATTTAATCACACATAGGGACATAGGGACAGCGAAAACGACTTTGTTTTATATGTAGTGATAGTGATATATATTGATATTACTCTATACGTACGTACTAACGTGATGACGTCATAAGACGAAAGCGAATTCATCTGATTATACCAGATGAGGAGTTTAAGTTACTAGAAGACAAACTTAAAAAATATAATTTTAAGAGACTATTGCCATTTACTTTACCTTTTTTTCATTTTTGAATTCATTTCTACTTTGCATTGGGATTTGAATCTTACCTTAGATTTTACTAAAGGTATTTCTATTTTATGGTTGAGCAAGCAAGGCCTGATAACATTATGACTATCAGTTACGGTTACAATCGATTTGCTGTGTCGTATATACGAACGCGTTATTTTACTACTTATTTATATTTTAAATAAATACAAAAAAAATGCCATGGAATTTTGGATAGCAAGCCATTTTGTATTGTAATACGTCACAATACAATCAATCAAAATTACAATCGCTAACAACACGTATTCAACTGAACCAAACACGACCATACGGTTTTTAATTTTCAAGGACACTTTTGTGTTCCAAAATGTATTAATATACGAGTAAAAAATATATAACTCAAAGGTGACTGACTGACATAGTGATCTATCAACGCGCAGTCTAAAACACTGGACGGATCGGGCTGATATTTGGCATGCAAATAGATGGTATGATGGTAGGCATCCAAGAATCCAGACAAGAAAAGGATTTTGATGTATTTTACCCCCAAGGAGATAAAATAGAGAAGGAAAGTTTGTACCACGATAATGTTTTAAGTCGGTGAAACTGCGGGCAACAGCTAGTAATCAATATAACAGAAAAAATGCTTTAAGAAAGTTCGACCATAGAGATCTGATAGATAGTAAATTTTAAATCCATTCGTTTACATATAAAAATTAACCATATATGTCCTCTTCACATTTTAAATATTATTTATAGAAATTAAAAACTTTCTACACACTTAAGACGTAATTCATTCATAGCATTACCTAACATCCTCATTTTATTTGTTGTTAAATCATTTTTGACTCACTCCAACGTTTTAAATTCGATAAGAGGGCAGGATAGTGAGGGGACGCTGCTCAAGGTGTCACTATGACTCAGTGATGACGTATATAGGAATCCTAGTGTGCTAACAAATTAATTTTATCTCAGTCTAGATTGTTCCAGGATGAATAAATTGCCTTTATTGCTTAAAGATTTACTTTCTAATGGTAAAATACAAATGTTTAATAGTAACGTACAAACTAATACAAATACGATATCAGTCATATTTGTATTCCCAAACTTTCCTCCTTTCCCACTAATCTAATCCGTTTTTTACATAAAAGGTCTACGACGTTCCAAGGTGCAGGTACTCCAAGTTTTAACATAGGACCAAATGTCAACAATTTCCTATTAAAACAAAATTATTATATCAATCAGTTAAATACCCTTAAGTCTATAGAGTAACATCGAGTCATAAACATACAATCGAATTGAGAACCTTCACTTGTAAATGCAACCAAGAATTATTAAACAAACATATTGTTGATATGTAATAAATTGCTTGATTTTTTTTCCTGAGATCGTGACATAAGTTATAATAGCTAAACAAAATTAAGAGATAAGAATTATCGCTACACAAAAGACTAAATTAAAAGACGTAATTCTTATTATTTAGTCTTTTGTGTATTACATATTAACAATTCGGATTAGCGCTACAATATGAAGTCATACAAAGATGCATCCATCCGTGTTCGCTTTAGATATATTATTCGTATTTATTATGCTTAACATGTTCAAATTTAATTTTCAAAAGTGTTGCAATAGTTTGAAAAATCTTACGAAATGTTTTCAATATCATCTTAGCAAGCACGGTTTCGCGTTATTCGAAGATAATTAAATATAATATTTCACTGTTTCTTATTGAAGAATATATGTCTTTTGGAGGAGTGTACTGTACACTACCTTAACTGTATAATATGATCAAAATAAACACGAAACCAAAAATTGTTTCGCTCAAATGCATTCAAAAACGAAGGCCACAGTGGCTTTTAATTTATAAATATCCCAAAACAAAACGAGTAACAACTTTCATAGCAGTTAACAATCCCAAAATGTAATATTTTATTAACTTCAAATTTTGCTCGCGATTCTGAGTTATTATAAAGCAGTATCTATTGAACACAAATCCTAGATATGCAATGAATTTCTGGAACAAACTTCTCTCATATATTTTTTCCGATAAAATAAATATAATTATTGATAGAAAATGACAAACCAATAAACTTTCATACATGCAATGAAGCAAACAATTTATGTTATAGCCATTAATTCGCTAATAGAACATTCAGCAAGAATTATTCTTCTGCCTTTGTACGTACACAGTGTAGTAAAAATAAACAAATGGTAGCAAACAAAGAGCTTAGTATCTTCGAAGAGATGAACTCAGTTTTTTGCGCGGACCGATTTCCTGCGCGCGATTGGAAAGGCTGATTAGGTTTTTATCCGCTAATTAGTCCGTCAAGGCAGTTATTCGAGTGGGCCTTCCTACAACTGTGCTGTGCTTTTTACGGTAACGGTTAATTTTATATGTCATTTTGGGTGTAAAAATACATTTATTTTATACAAACACAATCGTTTTTCGAGAGGGATTTATAAATTTCCTTCCGTGTAACTTATTTTCCTCCTTAACCGAAATAAAAAGTACCCTTTATATTCGTATTTTAAATATTATTAATATCATCCCGATCCACTATTTTTTCTAGAAATCATATTCTTCTGACTATCGTAGCTAATTTTGCGTTATATAATACAAGCAGGATAGATGGATGCTAATCCATAGTATGACGTTGGACATTCAAACAGAAGAATGGTGATTACGATATCATCAACGATACAAGGTTGTGCTCTAAGACTAACTAGAAGTGAGTTATAACCGGCGGGGTGCAGCGTGTATTATCCAATAACTGATAATAAAAGACACATCAGTATGAATAACAAAGGATACAAGCCAAGTAATGATCCGATGACAGATCAAACTCGTATTGCGTATCTGGCTGCACCTAAGAAAATATTTCCTCTGTGGTAAAAAGGTTTTACAAGTAGTAATATTATTGTTACAACTTCAAAAGTTTCACAGAATATTATACAAAGGATATTTTATAACAAATAAGCGGGTTTGGCTCTATGCTTTAGGTTTTACATATATATGTATAGCCTATAGCATTTAGGGACCACGAACATATCCAACGATGGAAGAATTTTTAAATCGGTCCAGTAATTACTGACATTAACGCGGTCAAACAAATTTATATAATTAGTAGAGAAAAGTAGACTATTTTTATATTTAGGTCAAAAAGGTCCTAATCGGTCCTAATTTCCTGCTGAAGGCACGAAATATGAGATTGAATGACTTATGTATTCCTAAGTCTTTAGAATAAACTTCAGAAAAGCAGAAGTTTCACTTGAAATATTTTATAGAGTACATGTACATATAACATTAATTTTTGAAATAACGTAGAAGATATCATATGACGATTTATCAAAACGCATATCTCCAAACCATTTGTCAATTATTTCCTTAAATATCTTTCAAATTAAATAACTAAGATATTGACAAAATACTCCAAAACTACGTATGTCACGTAGCACTATCTGTACCATGAACACTTCATGAGCATGTGAATAGCTCGAGGTGACATTGTTATTTGATGAACCGTGACCACACACAAAGACATTGTTATTTGCCTGTGTAGCTGTGTGTGAGACAATGATTATTGTGAGCCCTGTACTGAAATGGAAAACTGTAATAGTTATCCGTGTACTAATATTATTGTTTATCTAATGCCCATTTTTCTACAATTTCACCAAACTACCTCCAGTTTATTCTAATAATATAATTCTAAAGAGTTTGTTTGTTTGAACGTGCTTATATCAAGGACTTTTTGGACAGATTTCACAAATTCAAATTCTGTCCGAATTGTGTACCGACCGGGGCGGACCGCTAGTAGAGTCAGGTATTCGAGAAATTGAATAAATATGAACATAATCAAACTATTTACTAAATTTGATTTAATTACACAAATAGATTGTAATTGAACCAATCATCGACTATCTTTTGTTTGTCTTTCATAATTTAATTTATTGTAAAGAAGTGGTGTTTATTATGATTCCTTAAAAGGTGACTGATACGCACAGTTCGCTTGCACGCTTTTCTATAAAAAAGAAAGATGTGTATAACCAACCTCGCGTAGTGACTTGTTTTTTAAAACAAGACCATGTTATCGTAACTGAAGACCTGGCTATTGTACGTCAATGTTAAACACAATCTAGGCTTCCTAGATTTTGCGTATACAATGTAGATATTTGAACTCATGTTTAGTTACCTACCTGATAGATAGTATATTTGTTTGAACTTGGTGGTTTATGATTCGATGGAATATTTTTTCTCGGTTTTCAACCAATTAACGTATCTCTTTTCGTTTTTTATAGAAAATTGTTGTCATTTGGTCTCATTTTATAATCTAGACTAGAGAGCCTAGGTACTGTAGAAAAGGTTTATTATAAGTGCAATAAATTGTTTCCTGCTTCGATTTTAAATGTCAATAATTGTAATTAATCTCTTGCTACTTGCTCCATAATTTAGTTTGAATATTGTATTTCTCATACGGATTTTCCTCTACTTTTTCTGAATTAATTAAATAGAGACAAATCGTGAATTGATAAATAATTAAGGGGCCTTTTACAATACTTAAAGAATCGTACGATTACGTTTTCCTAGCACGTGTCTTCGGGTTGTATATTATGTAATTCCTATTAACTTGTTTGTTTGGCACTGACTTTGAGTCACGCTGTTACATGTTAACATGGAGAAATCGAACATATTCTAGATTGCTTCTTTTACTTTAAAAACGTTATGTACCTTCCTTTTTGTGTCATTTATAAATAGATCGAATTACCATTAACTTATATAGCCTGATTCAACTCAGCACCAGAGCCTACGCACCTATTTATTGCGAAAATTTTAATTACAATTGCAAAATACGTTTAGAAAACAGAACATCAATTTCCCCCTGCCGTGGCATTGACAAATGCGGCTAAAACCAGTCCCCACAACATGTGCTAGAACTTTCCAAATGCTAATCAACCTATATCACTTGTCTATGCTAATTGACCGCCTTTTCCCTGTTTTCGTATTGAGCTCTTAAATCAACTTTGGATGTTAGATACCATACAAATAAGAAATGTATCTTAGAATATATCGAATATGGAATTTTACTGATATAAAAACGTATATTTTACAATACGTGTAACAATCATCTACTAATAAGGACACATAGAAATTTAAGAAAAAAAATATAATACATGGAGTATTCATATCATATTTTCTCAGATAATTGTGCACTATCTCATACGACTAATATGTAGGCATGTTAAGACCATTTACTCATCAGTGTTTAAATAATATAAGAGAATGAAAAGCTCTAACCATATTATACCACTTGGATCTTTTTACGTTCAAACAAACTGTTAACAACACACGATTACAAATGATCAATCGTCCAAATAGACCGAGAGCAAGTGAGCCTTTATTCATATCCAATAGTATATAGTATAGTAGTTGAAAGTTTGGACTTCTTGTATAATGAATTAACTCAGCTTGGTCTTTGTAAGACAACTAGTATTTATATGTTTTTGGTGTACTGTGTCATTTTAGAGTATGGATGTACGCACGTCTGTGTCAGAGCTTCCACTTTATTATTATTTAATTAAATGTGTTGATAGATGTTGCTATTTATTTTTCCAAAAAAATTGTGTCTTGGATATTATTAATATCACAAATTATTGGATCGTATTTCAATTTTAGTTTTAAAAGATGGTTTTAACGGTGGAGACCAGAGATGCACGTTATGTTGTACGTATAATAAATGAAATGAAAAAAAATGAAAAATTAAGTATTGTGTACATAGAAAACGACCGAACCCACAGAGGCATTGACTCGCCTTGTTTGATTGTCCTCACCCCAGCCAGTGAAGTCACTTTAACAGCTGTATTTCATACATAAAGCACTACTTTAACAGAACTCGTGTAGTCAATATATTTCGTAGTATTCCCCCCCTCCCTCTCGCCTTCTCTGGCCCCTAGCGTTTATTTTATTGATGAAATCGTCGTTTTGACCTTTAAAGATGTCCAATGTTAGACATAACAATATGTTGGACATAACAGTGAGGTCCCGTATCCTTTAGTACTATCATCATATCATTTGTACCATCTCATCACTGAAACAGATGTTTCAATGATCGATTTAGTATAGGATCAAAAATCATATCATACCATAATCAGCATTCTGTGTCCTAGAAGGCGACATTTTTTAATAAACAACATAGTACAACAATATAGATTTATTATAATGCTGTCGAGCGTCATCTACACAATAGATAGTAATAACATCTGCTATTAAGTCTTAGATCACTTGAAATCTTCTCTGTATGGACATTAAATTTGAAACACTAACATTGATGAAAGGTCAAGGACCAAGGCCAGCTGAACACCTGGCGTTCGCTTGCATTCGTTTCAGCTTTCTTATTTTCTGATAAGCTTGGACATTGACCGCAATTTGCAAATGAAATATACGTTTTATTTATTGATTTTTTTAGTTCTTTTTAAAGTTTTTAGCTTGGCTTGGAATTAAAGGATTGCGAAATAAGGACTATTATGTTTTAAATATCTTTGAAAATGCAAACTGTTTTCTATTTAATATCATACATACAACATTATTTAACTTATACAGTATATATTTGGAACAATAGCATACTGTTATATTGTATTAAAATAATTTAATGTACACTAAACTATAAACTTATGGAATCAGCAAATTTAATATCCTTCTTCCGATATATTTTAAACACTTATTGCATATTAGAATAAGCGAAGATAAAATTATTATAGCCCGTTAATTTTTAACTGTCCGCCCTGGCTCCACCCTTGGTACTCTTTTTCTCTCCATAAGAACCTTCCTTGTGCCTTAATAAAAACTTAAAACAAAGTCGAATTGGCCGAGCCGTTCTCGAGTTTTACGGAACTCATGGCAGATCACAGTCATTAGTCATTACCCTGAATATCCTCAACCTACATGTTGACAATAGAAAACTAATAACATAAACACGGAAAAATCACCATAACAAAATTATTAATTAATTATTATAATTAGTTCACACAGCTGTTTTACCTTTGACGTCAAAATGTAAATGACATATAAAACTTAATTTGCATTAATTCAACTGTATGATAATTTGATTTAAAATTACCAGACGAAAAATCGAATAAGGTACCAGTCAAGGAAATTCATTTAACCACAATATGTAGGTATCGTTATAAAAATATTCGAAGCACGTAGCTATCTTATTACTCAATTTTTTATGTAATACTGGACAACTCATCACCAATGCCCATGAATGTTTGGAGAAAAAGAGCCACTGCTAATGCCTTGTTCACTTTTAAGAGGTAAAGGATATCTAAGGAAAGGATTGGGACGGGAATAAAGGAGTGGACTAGACGACAAGGATATCCAATCCGATATCGATGCTGAATCGTGCTCGATTCCATTATTCCAAACATTTTATATCGGTTCATATTTTCGTCATTTAAGTAAATATTTTTTTTTATTTTTTGTCTTTGTCCGTGAGAGGCAGTCGCCTTCTTGTCCCGCATTGATCACCTTCTTGGTACAGTGGTTAAGGCGTAAGCCTGTGGTATAGGTCTGTGTTCAACCGGCCGAGTCTGCCGCTTGAGGCTTACAAAAAAGTATCTCAGTCTACTAGACAGACCAATTATTTGTCTAAGAGGAGAATAGTGAAACACATGGGAATTACACGATAAAGGGGGGGTCAGCACACTTACAACTAAGTATTTCATCAAGTGTATTATCCACAGGTACAAATGGTTCCTACCCCAGCGCCGGTTACCCAAAGAAGAGCAGATGGAGAGGTGACGTTGCCAAGCGAGCTCGGGCTTGTTGCTCCAAGAAGACCCTACTACGAAGACTGCCCATACTCGCATGGCTCCCTAACTATAATCTAAGGAATGGGCTGGCTGATGCCATTGCAGGTAAGATATATTTACTTTTACAATTAGATCGTGCTTATTATTAAGTTTTTTTGGTCAGAGAAATGTTATTTAAATTGATACGATCCAACATTTAAATAACAATCTACAATACTGTTAGCGAAAATTAACATTATTTTTAAAATAACCTTATTTACGTTATACATTTTCAGTGTGAGCTAGTGTATTTGTGAGTGTCACGCCAATATCACCTTTACCATAAATATTTTATTTGAACAATGTTACACATATACAACATAAATACTTTTATAACTTTGTAATTAATTTAATTAAATAAAAATGCCACGAAATTTCGCACCTACATTAAGTTTTTATTATATATCATACTGTGCTCCTTGTGATGACTTCCTATTTGCTTCTCGCTCACACACTATCTTCGCGTTATTGGTACACAGCTGTAAGGACAGCAAAAAAATTACTGTATTTTTATGTGTAGCTATAAATTACTTCTTAAGGTGAATGCAAGACATTGCATGTTGAATCCTACTATTTAATATTATAAATGCAAAAGTTTGTAAGGATGTGTGTGTGTTTGTTGCTCTTTCACGCAAAAACTACAGAACCGATTGCAATGAAATTTGGTACGTAGATAGCTGGAGAACTGGAATAACATATAGGCAACTTTTTATCCCGATATTCCTACGGGATACGGACTTACAGTTACGGCGCAGTTAGTTGTATAATAATTGGTGTTTTTAGTGCGAGATTAAAAAACACATTTAAAAAAGTAAACAGCTAATACGAATTAAGAATTAAGAATATTCAGGATATGCAAATTATGTGATACACCAATTATCATCATCATTCATAATTATTAGTAGAGCTTATACTTCTAACTTACATGGTACGGTTTACGTAATGATCTTTAAGAGTTGGAATTTCGTTTAGGGGATACGAATTAATACTTATAAAGTTTGTTAACGTTGATTATGTTTTTCGAATAAACATCTATAATCGAAGAAATATCTTTACCATACTATATGCTATGTTTATACGGTGTAAAATATCGCATATATAAACTAGCTATAAAAGAAATGTGACTATAACGAATCACTCGGGCACGCTTGATTAAAGATAACGCCATTAGCAATGAGTCGTAGCCATAAATTAAATGAAACACGTGCAGATATTACGTTTGTTTAATTTTTACTGTTATGTGTGCCAATAGCCATTCCTGCAACCTAATTGTTTTGTGGAGTCCGTTTCTCCACAGTTATTCGGTAACAGAATCCCTTCTAAATCCCCTTCCAAGTGCCTCTAGTTGTGGAGGATGGAGGATGAATGCGCAAATATTGTCTTCAGATCAGAGAGGTTTGGTCTTGCTCTAGAATGATGCAATATAAATAGATGGACTGCTGTTGCAAAGTTGATTCTAGATGACCCATGCAACTTCGTCTGCTATCATTGATTTCGCATTTCTCGTTGCTGTTGCGCTATTACTCATCGTAACGTGATATAGTATATAATCCTTGATAAATAGACTATCCAAGGGAAACAGTTGCTAATTGGAACAAATGGATAGTTTAATTTTCAGTTTTATAGCATTGAAATGTTTAAAAATGAGAACATTTTTAAGAAAAAAAATGTAATGATCAAGAGGCGGGATTCATAGGCTTAGCCATATGCCATAATATCCTTTCCATATGCCATAATATCCTTTCCATATGCCATAATATCTCGATGCCATAATACCGATAGAGTATAAAAAAATCGATTGCTGAGGCGGGATCACGGGTGGCCGAGAGATTTCGCGTTTCGCGGTTTGGCAAAATTAAAACAATTTTTTTCAATCAGCTTTTATAACATTACCATAGTTTGATTTGATTTGTCTTGTTGGTCGAGTAGTAGAACACTAAAATGAAGTAAGGGAGTAGTGACTCTAAACCTTTCTATAATTCCAATAATAGTCTGGCTTCAGTTGACTCGGTATTGGAACAGCCTAGACCAGCACGTTAAAATATGTCTTGAGTCGCAAATCCCCGTTCTGATATATTAGGTTAAGGACATAATATATTATTCCTTAAAGACAAAGTCATGTCGGCCATTTTATTATATTTACGTGAAAAAACTACAAGCCAACAAAGTTTATCGACAGTTCGTTTCGTTCAGTTATTTTACTTCCATTATCTTTTGATACACATCCTTAAAGAAATCTGGTTATAAATTTATGCAGAATGCTTATTATTACAAGTTCAATGACCATTTTAATTTCTAAACTGCGAAATATAACCAATGACCTTTGTGATGTTTTACAATAAAAAATCTCTACAACGGGAGGTATCGGAGCGTGAAATTAGTGAGATTTCTATTGTGTGCTTTATGTTGTTGCAAGCACTAACCTACGTCTCGATTCTAGACTATTACGACATTTGGACACTAGAAAATAGACTAGAATATTCAGTATTTATAATAACTTAACTATAAGCGATAATACCAAAACTGTCAAATTGCTGATTTTAAAGCAAGGAGGACGAGGAGGAGTTCCCTTATTTCACATACAATCTGTTGATTGTTTTATTTTAAAATCTTTATAAAAGATAGATCTTTTATATACATATAGATGGCATATAGATATGCCATCTATATAAGTAACCAAATAAGTTTAAACAATCTATTTCAGACACAATCTGAATTCCAAACTAACATGTATGGACATAATACTAATACATAATACTACAATTAAAAGATTGTCAAAGACACATTGTTAAAAAGCGACAGCAGAAACTACTATGACCTTTAATTGTAAAAGTCTCCAATAATTATGCAATTAAAGCTTTTTGTTCAATAAAATTACAACGCTGATGTAAGTGCCACGTAATAGGGTTATTTTTCAATTACATTGAAAATCGCATTATCTGTGGCACATTCTTCGAAAACGTCCATTGTCTATTGTCAAGAAGAAAATGCATTTAATTACTGAGAACCGTTACTTTACGTAATCTTACTGAATGTTATGAAGCACAGATATTAGCTATAGATTTTCTATGACAAAAACATACTGTACGGAGGATCTCGGAATCATAATAAATAATAATGTTTATAAATATAATGATCACATTTTCATTATGAAGAACGTTAAAGATGTTATTAAGTTTGGCGTGGAACACCAATAAAATTTTAATGCGGAAAAATAATTATGGAAAATTTCGCGCCTAGCTTACGATGATTATATTTTATTTTTCGTATTTGATTATCTCTCTGTCTGTATTCAATCTTACTGAAAATTGTATATAATTTAACATGATAAGCAATACATATTAATAACATAAAATAAGTTCCACAATGCTTTATTACATAAAACATGGAACCCCTAAAGTACTTTAGCGGAATACACTGAATACATTTTCTAACTCCAAATCTCTTTCAGGTCTGACAGTCGGTCTGACGGTGATTCCGCAAGCGATAGCCTACGCGAACGTAGCCGGTCTACCTCCGCAGTACGGTCTATATTCCTCCTTCATGGCGTGCTTCGTTTACACAATATTCGGCTCCGTCAAGGACTCAGCTATCGGCCCCACGGCAATAGCTGCTATCCTTACGAGAGAAAACTTGCACGGTCTGGGTCCAGAGTTCGCTGTTCTTCTGGCGTTTTTGTCTGGTTGCGTCGAACTTGTTATGGGCATTTTACAATTAGGTGAGTTTTTGACTATTTCTATAAATTTACATAGTGTTATTTTATCTTACATTATGCTCATTGTATGTGGGTAAACGGTTCCTATTATTAAATGGGTGTAAAATTTTCATCTTCTTACTCTGTAAATAAGTTAAATTTTAAAGGAACTTGGTTACCATTAGTTGGTGTTATACCTATCATTATTTTTAATGTCATGATAATAGCGTTTTAAGTAAAACACACAAAAAGTACAATACCGTTGCGTCTATAACAACAATAAGCAACATATACTTATTTAAAGTAACATTATCATAAATGTATATACAGATTTAGCTGCCCGTGACCATTCTGGTTTACGTAACGTCAATTTAATTATTAAATAAAACATTACGTCTGTATTATTAAAACCTTCAGCCAAAATCGGTTAGTATAAAATATGGCCATATTCGACTTAAAACTTGACATTTATGTACTGACATATAAAATAAAATGTATAACGGTTAACGTTAATGCTGTTTGTCCTTAGTCCTCACAAAGCGAATCGCCACTATTTATTTACATTATTCAATTGTTTTTATGTCCGCACTTAACAAAACACGTATCTAATCGGTAACAGAATGTACCTTAAAGAATGTCCGTTGTTTCTTTGTAAATTAAAAATAAGGTCACTTTAATGTGGAATGGAACTAAACGAAGGAAAGGATTGACAACTGGAAAGAAGGGAAGAACAAGGAAAGGGTGAGGGAAAGGAAACGAGCCTCGGGCCCACACTCCCACTCATCGTAGAAAACACAGTAGCATACTATTATTGCATGGTAATTTTTCACGCTGGTCTCCTGTGGGGGTGTGGTACTTCCCCGGTGTGAGCTAACCCAATTCGTCCTGAAATACCCTCGACTCCCACATTAAAACTCACACTCCATTATCATCATGATCATTTGATAAATTTAAAAAATATTACTCCCTTCATGATGCATACAATAAGTTATTTTAATAACAACCTCAGAAACAGGAATATATAATAAAACATTTACTAAACATTAATAATAAATAAAATTTAAATGCCGTATCGAAAATGGCCTGAACACACAGACAAATAATGTCTCTGAATAATTGCAAAACATAATTTACATATCTATTGATTATAGATTATTTATTCAGGTAGGCAAAGACTACAGAAAAGAATTTATTGTCTGTGCCCTTTTATGCTTAGAGCTAATGACCTTGAAATAATTTGTTATTTCCTAAACATTATCTTTTCATTGTAAACATGTAATGATGTCATATAATCGGCAGCTAATTTATAAAATGGTTGAAAAACTAACATTATTATATAAATAGCCCCTTTTCTATACCAGTTATTACACGGAATAATATGCGTAAATATTTGTAATATTCGTTTATACGTATAGTTATTTTAAATGCGTCATACATTTTTTACAGTCTGAAACACGGCGTGATTATAAAACATTGCAACAACAATATAAATATTTTGCATATATACATTGTTATGTTAGTAGCAATAAATGTGTTTGTTAGTCACACGATGTATCCAAGCGAACGTAATTTAAAGTTTCATTATGAAAATATCAACTAGGAAGTAATTAGACTTGTTTTAAGGCGCGAACATATGAGCTCTTTGAAGTATTTTATATTTTATAATATGAATATACTGTGGTCTATGGATTACTAGTTTCGGCTTGCACGGTTGACTAACATTTTATAGCTTTTATTGCATTCTTTTGTATACTTCACAAATAAGTGATAAACCAACATACTAATTTATAATATTTCTAGGTCTTTCTGTTAATAAATATAAATAGAATATATTTTTATGTGTTCGCTATTGACTAACGAATACATATCAGTCATGAACGCATTCAAAATATTTATTTATTTATTTATTTAATCGTAATTACCACATGCATTTCACATTAAAAAGTCAGTCACCCATCCAAAAAAAATTCAACTACTATTAGGGTTCATGAGACAGCATTACAGCATACAGCTTGGTGACAGACAGACACACACATATGAAAAAACAGACAGACGGCGGGATAGATGGACAGCATAGTCTTAGGTGTAGGGTCATGTTTTACGCTGTATGTGCGGAACCCTAAAAATGAGAATAATTCAACACAAAAAGAAAACATAATAATATGATATGTGGAATCATTACATTTCTTGGAAAAACTTATCATTATTATAACAAATTGTACATAAAATATTTTTACTATTTTAATTAAATATGTTAAGACCGTGATTATAAAAACGAACGTAAGCACATTGTATTTCTACTAAGAATAATGTGAATTGTTAATAATTACGTAGAATAATGATACAGGAAAATTCTTTACTTAGCTACAAGTTATTTATGGGTAACTTATAACTAGAGGTCCTCCAGTGGTTGAAATTCGATCATTAAAAAAAACAATAAATATGCGATTTTATATGCGTGAGTGCGCCGAATGTGTGTATTTTCATTGATTTTATGTATTACTGTGCATTACATTTTTAAAGTACCACATTTAAAATTCTTCAGCTTAATGTCATTACAGTAGTATATAGGTTATAGATAAGTCTGAAAAAAATCGTTCAAGAAAAAGGGATAGATACAAAGTTTTCACCTCTCGTAATTAATCGGTCTCTAGTTAAGAATTCGACTATATAACTTGTGGACTTGTTTATATGCAATATAGACAGCAGTATTTCTTGGCGCCTTAAACTTTTTTTTTGTCAGATTGTTTGCGAAGGAACTGATGGATCACCTCTTGGTAACCAACATGGCGTCGGACGTAAACCTTCCTCCAGACTTTATCTTTCCAGACTTTCCCCCAGACATATTTTCTAAAAGTTTTAATTAATAACATCGAACTGTGTTTCGATCAAAAACTCCTTAAATCTCAATTTACCTATAAACAATATCAATAAACGATTTATTTATCACTACATAGTATAAAGCAAAGTCGCCTTCCGCGTCTGTATGTATGCTTAAATCTTTAAAACTTCAGTTAACGCCTGCGAAGCTGCGGGCATAAGCTAGTATACTTATAATATCGAACTGATCAGCCATATACTGGTTCATTTGAAAGCTTTTGTCTGATTTAGGTAAATATTTTTTAAAATAAATGTTAAACATAGTTAAACTGTGGATTCCCGCGACTCAAAATGTAAAACGAAATATCTCGTTCAGGTTTTCTCATCGACTTCATAAGCGGTCCAGTATCGGTGGGCTTCACCTCAGCAGCGGCCATCATTATTGCGACCACGCAGGTCAAGGACATCCTCGGCCTGAGTTTCCCTGGTGGCAAGTTCCTTCAGGTACGATTTTAGCACTTGTATTCTAGTGAATTAGTTAAAATATTGATATGAGTAAACTATACGTTTATTTCTTGGTGTACCTTATACACAAATTACTGATGTGTATTAGCCATGAAAACTACTTTCTAGACATAAGGATTTTTTTTATTAAATTGTCTCTTCTAGTTTAATTTGATCGCAAAACGATTCCAAGCAACAGATCTTTTTAAAAACTGCAACTTTCCCAACAAATGAGTCAATATTGTCTTACCTAACAGTGTAACCCTGCAACTTTAACATAAGAAGTAGTGCATAGAATATTACGAATTATCAAAGAAACTTTAAAAAAATGAACCACTTTTCGATATTATTTACAAATCTCATTCGAACTCTAGGTAACAGTGATTGTGTTTACCCTTTTTTCCATGATTTTTTGTCTAATTGGGCTTTACTCAACGCAGTTTTTATTTGTTATGGAGACATTCTATCGGCCTTCGACATTCCATTATTAAAAACTGTTATATCATTGTGTTTTGAATTAACTTTGTATTTGTAGGTGTAATTTTTTGTACATTGCGCTATGTTGATAGCTGGGATGATTGAAAACGTATGGTCATTAAATTCTAGGAAATTAAATAATCATAATTACGAGAAGCAGCAAATAAAACTTATTGAGTAGGTATTTATTTATTATCTTGCAGGAGAACTGTAGGCATTTACATAAGTCTACAGCTGAAGAGATTCGAACATCTAAAATAAGTACATATACAGAAAATTCTTTTATGACTAATGTAGCACGCTTGTAAATTTAATAAGAATGAATTATATTAATTGAAAAAGGAGTAAAAGTAATTTTAAAAATATGAGGAATAAAATAATATAGGAGTCTGTACACATAATAAAAGCGTACCTGATCAGACGTTGGCAAGAGGTATTTAAATAGATTATTTTTTGCAATATTTTGACGAAATATACGAATTTAAATAAAATGCCATATATACTGCCTCTTCTAAAATCCGGAAGTACAAAATTTTTAATCCACGCGAGCGACGCCGCGGTGGTAGCTAGTATACAATAACACAGGGCGAACAAAAAAAATTTCTGTATAGTACATACAAGAAATTTTTTCGTATTGCAGTGAGCAACATCAAAGTTCATAGAACTTCATGTAAAATGTTTGTTTCAGGTGTGGTCCGGAATTTACGAGCACATCGGTGAAACGAGGCTGTGGGACACTGTACTGGGGCTGTCTTGTATTATCGTGCTGCTTTTACTTAGGGTGAGTTTATAGACGGGGCAAATGGTCGTGTCTTAGTGACGCGTGTTTTCTTTAGAAGCATTGAAATGTTTAAACTTTACACGTAGTTTTTTACGTTGCACGTTTAACATTTAATCTTGGATATTGGAGACGTTAACGCTTAATTTATATTATAATTTAGTAGTACTGCTTCCCTAGTCGACACTCGTATACTCGATACATAGATTTTAGACCCGAGAAAGATAGAATATGATTCCTATGGGATTTAATATTCTATCTTCTTTCTCAAACTATCTACCAAATTTCATGTAAATCGGTTCAATGGTTTAGGCGTGATGAAGAGACAGATAAATAGACAGAGTTACTTTCGCATGTATACTGTTAGTGGGAAAACCAAAATACAACACTAAACACAAGGCAACACACACAAGTAACGTACCTGTGTGTGTGCCTTGTCTTCTATGCTACTTGCAGCTATAAACATACGATGCGTTATAGGTTTTTTAGAAATGATTATGTTCTAAAGGCTTCAGCGCAGACACGTGTCGATTCATAAGATAAGCAAGTTAATTGACTGTGACTATTGCAAATAACATACATTCGAGCTTCCTGCGGCGGTCGTACGCTAAGTGATACTCTGATACTTAATGAATGTGTTTTATTCACCCTGTGTGGTATTTAATAAATTTTTAACATTATTTAATTGCAATTTGAGTGCAGGAAATATAGTTTTTTTGAATAATTTTTTGATTAAAAACATTATATTAAACAAGACGCTCCTCCCGACTCCCGAATCCCGGGATAAAAAGTACTCATTATCCAAGTTACCTCATACTCTGTATGTATACTAAATTTCATCTAAATCCGTTCAGTAGTTTCAGCGTGATTGACGGACAAACATTAAAATAAAAACAAATCACGTTTATATGTGATGAGCGGTAACTGTAGTTCATTTTTAACGACACAGCAATAGTGCAAACTCGGTTAACGAAGTTGATTTTGATTCCCTCATCAAAAATACTTCCTTACACCAATTAATTAGGTACAATTAGGTTGGTTACTCTGTGATTAGGTTGGTCTACGATTCGTTGCGACGGCTTACGAAATCATTTTTGTTTTTATTGCAAACTTTATAATTTATTTACGTAAAATAATTATTATTATCTATGACAAAATAAACATGTTTGGGGACTACTGTGACGTGACGTGACGTGACGCGAGATGTGAGGGTTAAGCGTTGCCAGGGTGCGGCAAAACACGTGGTTACAATACCGCGCCCAGAATTTTTTTTTGTATTCTCTAAATATTTCCATTTTTTCATTAATTGCAAAGCGAAAATTACAATTGACAAAAAATAAACACCCTACATATTACAGAAAGTAAAAGACATCAAGCTAACCGAGCCGTCAGACAGCTCGAGCGAGGTGGCGGGGGCGGGCGGGGCGGCGGGGGCGGGGGGTGTGAGCCGCGCGCGCGCCGGCGCGTCGCAGGCGCTCTGGTTCCTCTCCACCACCAGGAACATCCTCGTCGTGCTGCTGTGCTCCGCGCTCGCCTACTACTTCGACACGAAGAACCAGACACCGTTTATGCTGACTGGTACAATATATCATGTTTCGATAAAGAAAATATCTCATTGACACATTTATATAAAATATGCGATTTACCTATACGACCCGGCTCCGTCCGGGTAGTCATTTATCACAATAAAAACTATCCTATATTTAGGTTGGATCAAACTGCACACGGCGTACACATTCGATTAAATTGGGTGATTAGTTTAGAGGTCCATCGCGGACAAATAACGTGACACGTAATTTATGTATATTAGGATAAGGTATCAAATTCAATTTGAACAATATATATATACAATACTAGCTTTTTCCCACTGCGTCGCGGTAATTCGGAGTAATTTAACATCATCAATGTAACATCTATATGTTATTAAAACATATAAACCTTCCTCTTGAATCACTCGATCTATAAAAACACCCCATCAAAACCCGTTGCGTAGTTTTAAAGATTTAAGCATACATAGATACATAGGGACAGAGAAAGCGAGTTTGTTTAATACAATGTAATAATAATATATGCCATAATTAGTAATACTGAGTTGCCTACAACTTATGGCATAATGCTAATAGCTTATAGTTTAAGTGTTTCGACCTAAAATGAATTCTACGAAACAAAGTAAAACGTCGTTTTCTAAGAAAATACAACATGTCATTACACGTCGACAACCTGATATTTAAGTTTATGTACAGCCGAACTAAACACATACCCATATTACTGCCTACAATGTGATATTTTTACATTTACCAGTAACCATCTAACCATAGCTATAATTATGGTTTGATCTCTGAATGTTTTAGGTATGTAGATATGTATAAAAAAGACTAATAAATATAATTTTCACTGTTTTATTCCCAGGTACAGTTAAGCCAGGGTTGCCAGAATTCTCTCCCCCTCCGTTCTCAGCGACGGTGGGTAACCACACCTACACGTTTATGGAGATGTCGTCAACGCTGGGATCCGCCATATTTGTTGTACCTTTGCTATCAATTTTGGAAAATATCGCCCTGGCTAAAGTGTTCTGTAAGTATTTAAGAGGATATTTACCTCTAAATTTGGTTCCGTAGCATACCATAAACACAATACTCATTGATAAATAATGTGTTTTGTGTTTATGGTAATAGCATTGGAGTAACGTACAATTTAAAGGGACAATGTTATAACACTTCTTTATATTCATATAGATTTGATATCATATACAACGATATTAACGTAATGTGTAAATAATAAAAATAACGAAACTAATTAATAACTACCATGTTAAGAGATACATAGTAGGATGATACTGTCGTCTAAGATACAGGCTCAGCTTATTTGAGACGACTAGTATCCAAAGTTATATAATATAGGTTATAAGGTTTTGGTTCAAAATTCAAGCCACATATGAAATGTCAATGTAATGTACGGATAAATAAAGATTTTTATTAAAAAAATCTCTGAATTTTATAATGATCTTGACTTGTGTTGTGTAGGCATATTAAACAATTGTATCCTCCTGGACCCAGACTATTACAGATATTTATATCTTATATTCCAATAGTGATATGTTCTCGATCCACAGCGGAAGGGAAACACGTGGACGCAACACAAGAGATGATAGCGCTGGGCGTGTGCAACATTGTGTCGTCTGTTGTGGACTCTATGCCGGTGTCGGGCGCGCTCTCCCGCGGCGCGGTGAACCACGCGTCCGGCGTCGCTACACCGGCCGGCGGACTCTACACTGGAGTTCTTGTGCTGCTGGCTCTACAAGTGAGTTGCTGACTCTTGTTAATCATTCTAGTAAATGACTCTATCATTTACCCACGGCACAGTGAACTACGCTTCAAACTTCGCTACACAAACCGCTAGGCTCTACACTGGAGTTCTTGTGCTGCTAACTCTACAAGTGAGTTGCTGACTCTGTTAAATATTCTAGTAAATGACTCTATCATTTACCCACGTATTCATATATACTGTAGCGAAAGACTCTACCCCTATACAACGGCGCAGTCACAGAATAATATAGAATCAGATACTAACCTCTTCACCTCCCTCTCTTCTCTATAATTGTATCCCGAATCGTTGATAAGAACGTGCCGTTAGTCTCTACACGGTAGTCGTTAGTTTTACATAGGAATCCTCATGCAGCATAGCTCTATGAGCTGCTGATACTCTTTATTATACTTCAGTAGCAGATTCTTTTAATCACTTTATTGGGTCTAGAAAGAAGACGTAGTTCTTAATGCTCTATTCGCATATTAATCTAATTCTACCTACTTCTGCTATATTTATTTAGGACCTAGATATAGGTATTATAAGTATAATAAATTCTAACTAAAATTTGACATAATGTAATTTCAACGAACTTATTTAAAATATATTTCTCATTTCAGTATTTCACGCCTTACTTCTATTATATACCGAAAGCGTCGTTGGCAGCAGTGATAATAGCGGCTGTGGTGTTTATGATGGAGTTGCATGTTTTCAAACCAATATGGCGGACGAAGAGTAAGTCAAATCTACCATTTATTTCATATTTTATACTCTTATATACTAGATCTATTTTTTCTACATTTATGCAAATTATATTTTGTCAATTTATAATGATTACATAATACAGACATAATTTAGTTGAAATTTTAAAAGAAACAATACCCCATCAATTCATAAACAAATATTTCAAACATTTATTGCACTGAACAATTTATCTATCTACTAATAGACAATTATTACGTCAAAAAATATTTCTCAGTGAAAGTAATTACAATTGTTATTTAAAAAAGAATAGTAGTTGTCTTATTTATTAGTTATCTACTACTATATTTCTAAAATAAATTACTACTTGAGAATTAATAGCTGTGTTGGAAATTACGTATATTATATATGAAAATTCTAGAACTTATAACTTAAAACTTTTCATATCTATATTTTTTTACTTTTCACTTTTTTATTTCAGAATTAGACATAATCCCAGCGGTAGTGACGTTTGCGACGTGTCTGTTGGTCCGCTTGGAGCTCGGGATCGTGGCCGGGATTGCGGTCAACTTGGTGTTCCTGCTGTATGCCTCCGCCAGACCTTCTGTTCGGGTGTCTAGAGCTATTGTAAGTTACAGAGGATAGCATTTTTTCATAGTAAATTGATGTGAAAGAAAAAAAAAAGAATTAAAGTACTTTTGTATCTTTCGTTAGCAATTGCAAATACCGCTGGGCATTCCCGTCTTCACCGAATATAAGAATTCACCAGCTAGCTTAGACCGCTACTTTGGTCAGATTATACCTTAATGTAAGGCCATTAAGCTTGATTATTTATGCTTTAACGATGGTTGTCATAAACTGAAATTTAGACAATCATATTTTAGGGCAGTTCTACGATCGTTATTGTATAGGATTGTGTATATAATTATTGATGATCATAGAAGGCAGTATTATATATATTGGCCAATATGACATACTTTTTTCTCACAGCTTCGCATGCTAAAATTCTGAGCAAAAATATCTTTCCTCCCTGTTTTCTATAATATTATACATATAAACCTTGCTCTTAAATCAATCTATTTATAAAATAAAATAAAAAATGCATAATGTAAAGATGTAAGCATACAGACACACAGGCGACGCAAAGCGACTGTGTTTCATCTAATATATAAAATTCTCGTGTCTCCGAAACGACTTGACCGATTTTGATGAAATTTTTTGTGCTTATCCGGTATCTATGAGAATCGGCCAACATCTATTTTTCATACCCCTAAATGATAAGAGTAAGGCAGAACGGCGTTTGCCGGGTGCAGCTAGTAAATTCTTCATATCTATATACATATAGGGATTACATATATACATATATAGATATGATACAATAAACAAACGTCCGGCAGTCGAGCGACGGCGTGCCGTACGTGCTGGCGACGGTGGACCGCGCGCTCGCGTTCCCGTCGGCCGAGTTCGTGCGGCGCGCGCTGCGCAAGGCGCCCGCCGACGCGCCGCTCGTGCTCGACGCGCACCACGTGCAGGCGGCCGACTTCACCGCGGCGAGGGTGAGTTGCTACCTTCTCGAATGTTCTACAACTTTCCAGAATTTTCTGACAGCAGCGGTGCGAGATGTAGACTTAACTGCGGTTCGGGTGTGTTGCAACATTCTCGAATGTTCTAGAACTTTCCAGAATTTTCTGACAGCGGCGGTGCGCAATGTGCGAGATGTGGACTTAACTGCGGTTCGGGTGTGTTGCAACGTTCTCGAACTTTCGAGAATTATCTGACAGCTAGTAGGGTGCACAATGTGCGAGCTGTAGACTACATATAGTTGTGTCGGCGTACACTGAGAAAAACGCCTTCACTACGTTACACGTAAGCCTAAGAACGATCTGGATTGTAACTACGTAGTGCACCACCAAATTTTTGTTTTCGACGTATAATTTTGTTTTGGTTTTGGTTTAGCCACTAAGCCATTTACTCCAACCACGCCAATGAAGTTCAATACAGAATATTAATTACCACGTTTTGTACAAAAGTCAAATTCAGTTTAACTACAGAGTTTACTTAATAGCAAATAACGGAACGAACATAACTTTGACGATCTAATAACTTCTTATCTAATGTATCAGGACATACATATTATCTCATTTACCCAATATCCAGGGCATAAAGTCGCTGATCGACGACTTCCACGCGCGCGGGCAGACGCTGATCTTCTACAACGTGAAGCCGTCCATCGCGGAGGTGTTCCGCGGCGTGCGGCCGCGCGAGTTCCTGCTCTGCGCGCACCGCACCGACCTCGACCGCCTGCTGCGCAACCTCGCCACCGGCGCCAAGCAACCCACTTGGTAATTTCATCATCATCATCATCATCATCATCATCATCATCATCAGCATCATTTTCATCAGCCCATAAATGTTCCCATTGCCGGGACACAGGCCTCCTATGAGTCTCCTCACAATGTTTTCCTTCACCGTTTCTAGATTTGGTAATTTACCTTGTTTTTTTATAGCAGAACGAGCCAAGGAGCAGACGGTCCATCTGATGTTAAGTGGTCCACAACCCATAAACACTAATAACAATGGTAGTTTTTGAGTGACTCGTATTCTCTTTTATTGAAGGAACAATGTTCAGGAACACCGCAAGTGCTAATCAAATATGCTCGCGCCGCGTGAATCGAGGAAGCCTATTTCTTTCTTCCCACCCTTCCCAGTCCATTCCTCCTTTCCAGTCGTCAATACATTCCTTATCTCTTACTCTTAAAAGCGGGCAGCGCTAAAAATCATTCCAAACCTTCATCTTCTTTTACATTACACATCATTGTGCGGTTAAAATTAGCTTTAACAACGGGTGGTCTGATGTTGGAATAGATAATACAATTCCTCAGAGCCATATTTTTATTGAAGTGATTACTTCTTATGGGAGGTTAAACCGCTTCATCTGACTGTCCTTTCCCTTACGCATACTGCTGAATTGATCACATCTGTGGGGCGTCCCAAAACGCACATATATTTATTTATTTTTTCAGAAAATAGCCCATACATTTTGCGATCACCTGATGACTAAAAAATTTCACAATTTTACAGATATTTTTACTTAATTTTTATTATATCTCTTACAGAAACCAACCTCCGATACGTGCATGGTGTTTCCTCAGAGACGAGCGGACTTTGTTTCTATTGAACTATATCGAATTATGATAAACATAACACTAAGAAACAGGGTACAAAGAGAGATTAAATGTTTGTGATAATTAATATTTATACTTCCTATCACAATGTATTGCTCTTTTTTAAATATTAAAATTGTAAAAAATATATTTTAATAATTAGTGAAATATATGTAAGTAAATTGAATTGTATGTAAAATACAACTATATGTAATAGATAATTTGAATAGTGTGCGCAGTGTGAAGAGGCAAAAAATCTTTACAGTATTATCTTATTGTTGATGAATAAAGATTTGGAAAGATATTTTTGTGTTGCTTTTACACCATTACGTATAACCATCGTTGAATAAACATGCCGGATACAAACAGGATGTATAAAGAAACTCAGACACAAGTATCATTTATTCAAGTTAAATAAAAACAAATAAATATGAAGAAAAAGTTATTATGAAGTACCGACTTCGATTAGACATCATAAAATATAATAGATATTAACAATTTTGATTATTGTATAGAGTATTATATATGTGTGCTATATATCGATTTAAGGTATAATCCATAAATTACGAGATCATTATCATTACATAAAATTCAAATAAATTACTCAACCTCAACTTGTACACCAGCCCCATTTTCTAAACCTACCCAAAACAAAAAAAAAACACAATTTACTTTAGTAAACACCATGCTTACTCCTGTTATATTCACTTACTAACCAAAAAAACACTTGAAAATGTAGAACATAGATATATTTCGTATCGTTTCCTCACTTACCTTGCGTCGGTTAGCTTTGAGTAGGTGTTGTACAAAAAAGAACACCAGATTGGAGATAATCAAATTTATTTTACATTCTCAATACACTCCGGCTCAGCGGACCACAGCCCTTACGGGACGTACATACAAAACTTTTTGGTTACATCTGCGTACCATAAACAATAACGTTACACAATCACCTCAAGATTGGTCTAAATAAGATACAACTAAATACTCTTCTGCATATCCACCGTTATCTTTACTTCCTCTCCGAGCTTCACATGCTTCATACATATCCTAACCGATAAGGATTTTTAATATCGTATGACATCTTTATACTTTATTAATATCCACATGTTTCGACCGCACTTCGCTCGTTTGCCCACAATTCGAACTAAATAACCTACTCAGATGCGTATAGCACCAACATTGAATGAATTATTGAGCAGTGGTTTAATTCACAATAGAGTATACAATTTCTGGAAGTTTCTTTTAAATGAGCTGGAAAGACGATACAACCACATAGAGATCTACAGCGTACTATATAAAGGATTTTTAATTCAATACTGTAAAAAATGAAACGTTTATTAAATTTCAGTCATTATCAGTATTAACCATTACTTCCAACATTTCAAGGTGATAAAACAAATATTGAAATAGAATTGTCCACATCTAAGTTTTCCAAAATCACAAAAAAAACAACGCCGAAAATAAAATTTAGAACATTTTTGGCATTTCCCTCAACATAACCTAACTAACAGATATGACACATTTAATAATTTGAACATACGCGTCAACTAATGAAAATAACCTAAAATAAAATACAAATTGATTAATAATAACTAAATAGGATATAAATGGCCAGTTTATAGCACTAACCAATAGATAGTGTGGACGCGAACGAGTATTAGAGTCGGGAGTAAAACGCGTCCACAAATATATTTAGAAAGCTTAATACTATTAAATTCAAGTCTAGGTTCAAAACAAGTGACTAACAAAGGGCTTACGTATGTCTTCAAGTGCCTAGTTTGTCTTTGGAAGGACATACAAAGGAAGTTTCAAACTGCAACTGGGAATGAAGGGGCTTCTACACTTAACTAATCTCGCTACTATTGCAGCCCGTATCTATTTCTTAACCAGAAAATTATATCGTCAGTAATTCCAACTAAATTTACTCTTCATTTAACTTACAATATGAATAAATTTATAAAGTTTGGCATGGCGTCCACATAGCATCCCTGCTTACAATTACTCACCTAATACTTTACATTACAGAGTTAGTTATACCTACTAATCCTAATAATAAATGCGTTTCTAATCTCGATACCGTGATGTTCACCAAGATTTATATCATTTCACTCTTTATACAACTTTTCGAAATATTATCAAATAGTGTTTAATTTAATCGTTGAACAGAATGGGAGTAATTTCCAAAATAACCCATTTTGAAAATAATATTTTAATTATTCGAGAAAAGTGTATATAAAGAATAAACATCACTTACAAATTTCTTTACCCGATCCATTTCCTTCGAACTACCCTTTTTAACACACTCAAAAAAGTGCAAGACATTAAAAAAGGCTACAAAATTTTAATATTTGTAAGCGCTTATAAGAAACCTTGAAAACGACGTCTTACACCAAAAAAAAACTCTTAATATAGGTCATATAAGAAATCAGGTATATACTCCAATTTTCATTTTGCCCTACCATATTGTCATACCTCATAAAACTCAGAACATATTTTAGAAACAAGACCTATTTACTTCTAAACCGCACCTAGAAATTCATACGTCAAACACAAGATTCACAATCCATCAACAAATCGTACAAACAATTTAGTTTCTTATAAGCACCCCGCTAATAACCTAGAGAAAAAATTTCCAACGCTAAGTAAAGAACCTCTGAAAGTCATATTTGTGCGGAGAGCCGCGAGATACCAACACGTAAAGCATTCAGACTAACTTAAAGCCAATACGACCCTGGGGGTCTTCAACATCACACAATATACTCTTGAGCTAGACGCGCCCTTTTGCATACATTTTCCTTTTTTTTTTTCGGAAAACCTATAAATTTATTCTACTATCAAATCGGAGTCTGTAAAGACATCCAAAAGAAGATTTATTTTCTCTGTTACAATTTATCCGGAAAATCGCACGCCAGTTCTTTGCAAAATTCTTCGCTGTTTCAGCGGAAACTTTTAGACTTGTTCAAATTAAAATGGTTTAACAAATCTGTCTACAAAAGGGCACGCGCATTAAAACGATAAATCCGCTAATATTGTATAAATACAGGACAGTCGAAATATGGCAGTTATGATTGGAATCATCTTCACCCGACATGACATCCCACTATACGCGCCTACACGTTACAACTACAAGTATAGAGTACCAAATTATTTTACCATTATAGCCCTTGGACAGGTTAAAACGACCTTCGCAAATATTCGCGAAATGTTACAGAGGATTATCATCAATCAAAATTTAGCTTTTAGTTTTTATTTATCAATCAAGTCACTTAATAGAAAAAGTCTGAATTATTTTTGTAAGAATTCGTATACATTTTCACCGTTTTAAACTGTCCCTGAACTTTTACTTACAATTATTTTACTAAACAGTTACTCGATAGAGATGGCATACGTCAAAATTAGCCTAGAAAAATATGTATTTCGATGCGCGTTTACAATGGACTCCGAATCAGCAATCTTGCACAAGACGCAATACCGATTGGTAAAATTTAAGATTGATTACACTAATTTCAACTCTAAGCTCTTTGACATAGATCACATTATGGAATGCGTTA
This sequence comes from Zerene cesonia, assembly GCF_012273895.1. Classification (NCBI taxonomy): domain Eukaryota; kingdom Metazoa; phylum Arthropoda; class Insecta; order Lepidoptera; family Pieridae; genus Zerene; species Zerene cesonia. Next base: position 7,517,312 of record NC_052116.1, on the reverse strand, counting down.
CAAAGTCTGAGGAGGTATAACTGTACAATGGAGTGTTGAATGAACACAGCATTACACCTTTAGAGTAAAAATTGGTGGAAACGTATAGTATATTAGTATCATTGTGACCGATAATTATTTAAATGACTCAATACATCTATGACATGGAAAAATACTATGAGACTATATCTATGGGGAACGATTGTCAGTTTGTGTTGTACATACGTTGCGTGGATGTGGGGACTGGACTTAGTACTTCAGTACGTCGTCGTCGAGTTCTGTGAGCGCTAGTTTACTGTCTATCACTGGAAACAACAGATAACATAAGAATTAAAAAAAAATGCGAAACGTCACATAATATCGCACACAAATTATCGTGTCACAGTGTCAGTTGCTGTGCTCCTGGCAAAAATTTTATAGACAATATTATGCTATTCAGTAAGTCTGCAAAAAGGTTGAAGTTTTTTTTTAAACTGGCAGAACCGGGCAGATACGAATCAGATAGTTATAACTAATATCATACTGTTAGGTGGAATGAAATGTTGATGCTAGAAGCGTATAAAAATTACTCACTTTGGTCCGGGATAGTAGTATGGTGGTGGTCGCTCGTACTCAGTAGGCCCGTGGTACCGAGGCAGTCCTTCCTCCCAGTGTCTGAAATTGCATTATCACAACTGTTAACATGTTACATTGCATTCCAATTCAAATTTTTTATTTTATATTACCTGATTTATTTTTTACATAGCATTTATTTTATTATTACAATATTAAATACTTTTTGTTAAGAAACAATTGTGAAAAATCGTCTTAACTTTCCTTGGATTAGTAGTTTCCGCATATAAAACAAAGCTAGTGTGTACTCACTTTGGCGCCATATCATTATATCTGCGCGCGTGGTGTGCGTCGACAGGCGGCGCCAGGGCGAGCGCGGCGGCGCCGTCGTCGCGCGCGCGCGCCGCTCCCGCCCCGCGCCCCTCGCGCCCCTCCCGCTCCCGCTCGCGCTCGCGCCCCTCCCGCGCCTCCCGCTCGCGCCCCTCACGCTCGCGCCGCCCGCGCCCCGCGCGCTTCTCCGCCTTGTAGGCGCTGCAATACAATGCGCGCTATACCACCTGCTGCACGTTATATGGCGACTACTTTCGACTACGATCGTGTAGAAGTAGGGACCGAGGACTTCAAGAGCGAGATGTTGATGAGGTTTCATTTAACTTTCTGACAATAAATACAACTCGGACGTAAGATCTCCGGGATTATACTAAATAGATTATACAAGAGAAATCTGACGATCAGTGCTGGCCGATAGCTCAGTCGCACACCGACTTTCTTTTCTTTTTTATGTGTATTTAAACTGATTTATACTTCAAATATTTATTTATTGGAAATGAACAGATATTAACAGGTATTTACATGATGAGGATAAGTTGCTATGTACTACACTTTTATGTATAAAGAATCTATTTTCAATGTTTTTAACTTTACAAATCTCGCTCCTAAAGATACCACTCGAAAATTTAATTAATATAACAGTATTAGTCGACAGTCGAAAGTTGTCATTAAAAAGGTTATATCAAAACAGAATTCAGATGAAAATAAAACTAAAAACAACAACAATCAAAACGAATTTAAACCACCATCTGTATACTGCTTTGAAGAAATTAAGAACACTCAGAGCGGGGAACGCATGCTACATAAAATTTGCGTGCCTGGAAAGGTTAAAAAGTACCCAAAAGTAACAGAAAATACCACAATACGAGAAACGAAAAATAAGAAAAAAAAGAAATAAGATCCTCTAGCAGGTTCAACTAATTAAAAACACTTTAATTTAGACATATATCTAAGTCTACTTCAACCATATAATACTATGTTACTGGGTGACAGTACATGCAAAATAAAACAGAAAACAAGATAAATCACGAATGAGTTAGTTACCAAATTGGGCTCGACTGAATTCCCCTTCCGAGAGACCACATTCGGGCTTCTAAATACTGCCTTATGCACTTATAATAGAGATTATTTTTCCATAACAATTATACATTAATAATATGATATGATACATTACGTATGTCTTACACTTACAATTACTATAAGATCCGTAAGTTACACTGATACAACATCCAGAGATTACAAGATTACGATTATTACATAGACACATATTCACAAAGTTTGTGTGTTTGTACATAAAACTATCAATTCACTGCAGTGCAACCACATTAATGTGTTAAAATTTCTTAAGAGTACGTCAATACACAAATCAATTATAATAATAAGTTTGTTCTATTGGTTAAGTTAATTAAAACATTATATGGTTAGATACCTAATGTGATATGAATAATGAATATGATAGACATTTAGAATAATCTATTATTATATATATATATAAAGGACTAGTACACATACAATTACAGTAATAATCAGATCTATGTTTTAGGATTTACGTGTATATAAATGCATAGTATCAAAACGCTTTATCAAATTCTACTCATGTATAAGCATGTGCTCCGTATGTAAAATGAAATATTTTATGAAAATAAAAATCATTTTCGGCTACAATAAAATTTGGTTAGATCTGTACCTATAGCTTATATAGCATCAAAACTTGTACAAGCGTTGCGATTAGTATACAATACGACTTAGCATTGGGACCAATACTGCAGTACCTTCCTGTACTATTTGACAGAACATAATCAGTATTGATCCAAACATTCTTCAATCCCACGTTAAAGCGATAAGCGGTTCTTATGGACGTATATTTATACAAAGCATTATCAGTTATTTTATAAAAGTTATAAAATATTCATATATGTATTTGCTACCATAAATCTTCCAAAAATTTCATGAGTTTGTAACATCAATCATTACAATTGCAATTTCGACGATTAATTTAAACGTGTCTAAAAATGGACATCAAGTGGTCACCACCACACAGGGAGCGGAAGACGTGCCGACCTCGACCGCACTACGAAAAATTGGTCGAATAATTGCAACCTCATCGCCGAAGCTCATTCAATTCCATACCTCTAAGGTACAATTGAATACGAACCTACACGTAACAATAAACATCAAACAAACATACAAAAATTTACGGGGAATCGAATTCACGATGCGCAACGTCAACGAAAACAAGAAGAGAGGGCGGAAGGTTCTAGAACTATTCGGACTCGTGTATGCCCGACTCGTTGTCCTCGTCCTTGGCATCGAGGCGCGTCTTGAGGTCGTCGATGAGCGCGGCGGGCGGCGGCAGCAGCGCGCACACGACCTCGCCGCGGCCGCCCACCACGAGCTGCGTGCGCGACTGCGGCGAGTCGCCCTCCTCCGCCGGCTCGGCGCCCGCCGCGCGGTTCCGCCCGCGCCACTCTGCGATCTTGCCCTCGATGTCCAGGGTGCTACGCTTCGACCCTCTGCGCACGCCCCGCCCCCACAAAATTCAATCAAAATTGCGCATATGAGTGTGCGTTATGCGCAACTTTGTTGCTCATCGGCCATCGATCATGCTCTATCTAGTGATGATGGCGTTCATCTATACGCTGTATGAATGTTCCTAACCGAATCAAATAAAAATAAAAACAACATAAAGGAACGAAACATAAACGGGTATTTATTTCGTCGCCGTGCGGGAATGCTAACATGCATGTCTTCTTATATTATTACGTTTCATGCGTTTATTATTTTGTTTCTTTACATTTAGTCGATTGCATGTTTTATTGTTTTGAACAGCCCCTCCACTATGTTACCAATAAAATTTCACTCACACGTGCATTAAAAACCCAATTGCCAACACACCAGATTAAAAGAAAATTAAATCACTAAAGTGCGCGCCCGATCTCATTCAAAGAGAATTCCAATTAAACAATTCATAAGTCGAGAGCGCACCTTACGAAGCGGATGTAATATTAGCGCATGCGCAAAAGGCAAGGGAGCAGAGGTATGTGAAGGGCTTATTATGGTTTAAGTCTTCACAAGGACATTTAACACCTAATGTTCTTAGGTTATTCTCTTTTTAGTGAGGTCACGACCACGAATATTTCATTCAATAAGTTCAGAACATTCTATTTGTCATCGTGAAGATCAAAAACCATAAGCTTGTCGCTAGTGTAGGGCACTTACTTGGCAAGGGGTACGTTATCGCGGTCCGCGTACGCGTCATACAAATACTCGCTGCAACAAACAGACAAGGCTGACAGGGCGTCGACACGCGCTATGCGAACTCATAAATCATTTACTCTAAGCTTTATACTAAGCTCGCTAAACCTAAGCCGACGTCTACCAATGTGTTCTGTGCCGGTCGCGTAGTGCACCAGAATTTGTGGGAACACTTCGAATAATTGTCGACATATTTCATTTGGTCTATAATAGAAAACCTCTTGTATTTGAATTCTCTAAGTTCCATAGCGAGTGAATCAAATAGACGACACAATCGAAGAGTATAACACTCGTTTAACCTTCAGAAAAAAAAATGCACAGAAAGTTCTTATTTTTAGTTATTATTAAAAATATATAAAACATAAAAATGTGTAGGTATCTAAGCATTATAGTTATGTTATACTTCTTTTTTCTACAAATGGTATCTTTATAATTATTTTAATTCGTGGACTAAAATTTGTGTTTTCATGAATGAATTGTAAAAGTAAAGGAAAATAAAGGTAAACAAACATATCCATACCAAGGGCACATCTACCACTATCATGAGTATTTACAAATGCAACAGATGCATTGCGGATGACGTATGATAACCGCAATGGGAACCCGCCAAATATGTATGGATTGTAAGCAATGTAGTTAGCGTTACATGCCCATACGTCTATATACTGGGGGACCTCATCACAACAACGAGACGACCATGTCGATACATTACACTTTGGCTCATTGGAAGACATGCATTAAGTTTGTGGAAGCTAGTCTAACTCTAATTAAAACAAAGGCATTCGAGGATAACTATTTCTCTCTGTTATTGATGCATGACTCAGAAACCTACATCGTTTTTTTTACTACCTAATGACCTAATTTAATAGGGCCGTGATTTCGTATATATTTAGTTATTGGTTAATCGTATTATTTCCAATGAGCCATTGGGTAACTAGGGGGGGGGAATGCAAGCCACTGTAGGGTCAAAGAGCGCACATCACGATCTACAACAGTAATTTTTATTTACCTGACAATATCTATTCAACACATCACACAAACTGATTTCTAGCTAGTCCTTCGAGCCGGATTAGCAATGATGTTGTAAAATAACTTTCATATTGGTCCTTCGAGGTGGATAAGCTTCGATTTATCCATTTGTAAGAGCGATCTAAATATTGTCAGGTAAAATGTACTGTATCGAGTATGGTATGGCGTATTGGTAGGTTGTATGTATAGTGTTACCCGAGTTGGCGCTGCGTCACCGCCACCAGCCGCGATTACGGCACATCGGCTCGTACTCGCTGCTGACAACACCATTACGTCAGACGGACGAACGTATAAACACTATCTTTGTGAATATTTAGCGCCATGACCAACGCGATCGTACTCTCTATCAAATTGCGTCATTGAGTAATTCATAACGTGTATTATTTATAACGTAATTATTAAATTGAACGATATTTACAGTTGTAATTAACTTTATATGGCGGTGAGAAAATTAAAATAAAGAAACAAATGCGAAAAACAAAAACTCAGAACACTATTCAGTACTAAAAAAACTCATCAAACAAAAATAAACTGTTTTTATCAACTAGCTATTCAGTTCGGTACATTATAAAAGCACAATTGTAAAGTTTATCAATGTCAACAGTTTGTGATACCATACGTATAAATTATCTCAGCTCTTTAACCACACATTGGCATGCTCACATTTTAAGTAGATAGTAAAAAAAAAGCATTCGGACTCTGTCGTATGCATAAGAGCCACGATGTGTTAGAACGAGAGAGTGGGACTATTACTATGTCGTTAGTATTATAGTGCCATAAGACAACTACGCTTACAAAATATCTCCCTCTCTCTCGAAAACCATAGAGCCCAAGTATTACGGACTCGTCTAATCAAAATATGTAAATAAGGACTTCCATTCACTACGAGGATGAAGGGTGCACAGCAAGTAAATTAATTACCATCGACAAACTCATACAGGGGTTAACATATCAAGTAAAAGAACTCATATAAAATCATACGAAAACAGAAATATAAATTAAAATTAAATGAATCATTTGCAGTATTTTGCGTGAAGATGTAACACAATCTGCAAACAATTCGAAACACAACGATGATGATGGCAGATGAATGATTTCTTAAATTAGTAAATTAACATATGTGAGAACACAGCACATACATTTATCAATAAATATATTTCTCTTAAGAATCTATTTAGAGTGTTGAAAAGATATATAATTCCAGTATTGTGCTGTATTCTCCTTAGAAGAAGTTACTCTCAAAAAAAGATCGGTACAATTAGACTGACAAAATTTTAACATATGGATGTAGCTTCTTCCTTGGTGATTTTCCACTATAAAATAATATAAGCGCACTGTTTGTGTATGGGTGTTGAAATTTTAATAATATGTACCTATTTTAACACCAACATTGATAGTAACATTTGAATAAGTAATGTTTTTTCTCTTTATGCCTATCAGTGGCTGCTACTTTGATGCAATGTTAGTATTAAGTTGTAATTGCACTATGTAGACAACAATATTTTAAGGCTTAAGTCGTTTTTTTTGAGGATTTTTTAATAGAAGCGTCATATCGAATTGAAAGTAAATTAAATATCATGTGTAAGAAAAAAAGAAAATATTTAAAATAATGATCAAATACTTGAAGTTACCATTAGAGGTACGTGAATGTTTATATGCGTACACATTCGTAACGTATACTCTCTCTGTGTGTCGATGTGTGTGTGTGTGTGGTGTGCGTGTGTGTGTGTGTGT
>NC_052116.1:7502579-7509433 GCF_012273895.1 Zerene cesonia | reverse complement strand
CGCGTCAGCTGGTACGGGGAGAGTATATTAATCATTATCATTATCATCATGATCACCATCATCATCTCCATCATCATCATCATCATCATCATCAACATCATCATCATCATCATCATCATCATCATCATCATCATCATCAACAGCCCGTGTTTGTTGTAGCACAGTAATTGATAAAACAATCAAACAATGCCTTAATGTTATAATGTAGATGTAAAAACGTCATGATGATATTGTAGGTAAGTTATTAAGAGAAGCTTAAAAAAGTTTTTTTTTTATGTAATAGCGGGCAACTGAGCTGGTGGTTCGCCTGATGGTAAGCGATCACCACCGCCCCTGAACATTCGCAAAGGTAGGGCCTCTGCGAATGCGCTGGCCGCGTTTTTGGGGTAAGGGAAAAGGAATGGATTAACGACTAGAAAAGAGGAATGGACTGGGACGGGTGAGGAAAAGGAAACGGGCCTCCGGCTCCCCCACTCACCGTACGAAACACAGTGGCATGCCACTATTTCACGCCGGTTTTCTGTGGGGGTGTGGTACTTCCCCGGTGCGAGCTGGCCCAATTCGTGCCGAAGCGTGCTCGACTCCCACAATAATAGTTTTTCACAATAAAAGTTTAATCACGAAGCGGGATTCTAACCCGTTCCTTTAAATGAGGCATTTATTCTTTTTCAAATCCACTTCCTTTAAATGAGGCATTCCTTTTCAAGTAATCAACAGAAAATTGACTCACATTCTGTACGAGATCAGGTCCCTGTGTGTTGAGGAACAGTTCGACTTCCGTGGTGTCCCTGATGCGGTACTGGATAGCCTCCTTCAACGACGACTGATTGAAGCGTAAGACATCTCGCAATTCCGTCGCAGTTTTCTAAAACAATCAGTTTTATATAAGTAAATCTGAGATATGAGAGTGTGACAGTGACAGAGGAACTTTTGACATGATCTATGTTTTATGGCAAAAATATCCATATATTGTTGATTAATATAGAGAGTGAACAAAACTCACCTCACTGCAGCTCAATATAGACAAGTTTATCCTCATTTTGTTTACATCATCTACTGTTACTATATAAGAGGGGTGGATGGAGTTTGAAAAGGGTAATAGGAAAAATAAGTTTTTATTTTTATAGCATTGAAATGTATAAGTGTAAATGTATAGTACCATAGATATGTGAAATAACACCAATGCGGCGGAGTTATAATAGTCTATCGGTACTTTGGTGGCTGATAGTCATAGTGAAATATGTTACTTAAACTACTTTATTACACCTGAACTACAAACTATACATAATATATGGCTCAAAGCCTCGAGCAGGGTCAATTAATAGAAGAAAAGGGTGCTACTCACATTGAGCTGATGCGTATGTTCAATCATAGGCACCACGATTTCCCTCTGCAGACGGTCCAGATTCTCAGCAGCCAGACGCAGGTTCCGCGCCACTTCAGCGTACCCAGCTCTGCTGGACAGCGCCCGGGCTGTGCTCTGCAGTTGCGCTGACAGCGTCTCCAGTGGCAGAGATGTCATGTTTATCTCCAACTAAAAGGATGGGAAAATTATTATTATATGTTCAAACCTTAATTTTTTTATAAAAAATATAATAATGCGTTAAGTATACGCACTAAATAATGATTTTGTAAATATGTACATCGCACTATCTGTGCGTCATCTTTAAATTAAGATGTCATACTGAAAAATGCCTATGGATTCTTAAATAACCACTGCTTGAAGAACTTAAAGCGCCGATGCTATTCTTCACTGATTATTCCAAAGCATAGATTGAAATTCCGGAGTGAATTCTTAGTTAAAGAACGATATATTACCCAATAAGTCTGTTATAGACAAAACTCACCGCTTCCAGAATCTTATCGAAGTTAAAGTCCGAGAGGCCAGTTTCAGCGAGCTTATCCAACTTCTCCCTAGCGGCAGGTTTCAGTATGCGCAGTGGTCGGCCACGCGGAGGGTAGTCGGTTCGGAGCGAGGACACGCGGCGGCTCAATTCAGCCTCCACTTCGGTCTTAACCGCTTCTAGATCGTGGATCCGGTGGAGGTGGAATACCTGGGAATAAAGGATTATTAATATTTCAAAATAAAGGTTCAAGGTTCAAGGTTAAGACGGATCACACCCATACTGGCGCACACACTTCTTAAAATTAATTAATTTCCCTATAATTAAACTTAATAAACAACATACAGCCCCCCCCCCCCCCTCCCCATCGCATCAACAAAAATAAATTAAAGTCAATAAAATTACCTCATATACAGTCTTATTCTGGTGGCAGGCCACTAAAATGGAGGTCATGTTGAAGCTAGGATCTTGCCGCTCGTTGAACATCACATACTCGAGGTCCACGAATTTCTCTATATCTTCGAACGCTCGGTTGTCACGTGGTTCACTGAAATTAATAGTATGTTTCTTTTTTGTTTCTTGGTGAAAAATAATTCAATTGAAAATTAAGAGAGCGACCGACACTGATACAATTTATTAAAGTAAATTTTGTAACAATTAAAAACTTTTGAATACAACTTAGTGACTCTTAACACTCTAGCTCTAATTAGGAGCTACCTTAAATTCTACCTAAGTTATATGAAGTTAATAAATTTTGATGAGTTCACAATATTTTTCAAAGTTCAAGTTTAATTATTCCGTCGATGCAAAATGTAAGGTCCAAATTTCTTCATGTCCAAAAAATATATACGTATAAGCTATATATTATACTCACGTGAGCGGATCACAGACGAATCTCTGCGCGGCCACACCCACCACGAAGTAGATTAGAATCATCAATGCAATAACACCTCCCACGAACAGAGTTAATGCGATTCCGCTGTTAAAAAACGAATAAATTATTCTAATATATTTTAATATACATAATATAGTATAGTGCAGAACTTTATAGCTCTTTATAGTTAACTTGCCATATCGATTGAAATTCTTTAATCCTACTAATATTTTAAATGCAAAGGAATAAGTACGGATGGATTAGACTTTCACGTAAAATCTATTGAATGGATATTAATGATACTTTACAATAATATAGTTGATACGTTAGAATAAAACATGGGCTATATGAATACTTGCTACTGCACGTGTGTTCCGTCGGCATGCAATAATGCATGCTCAAAACCGAATGTCACGATTGTCAAGGCGATATTTTGCGCATTGTAAAGTCATACTCAAATCTCAATTGAATAGAATAAGATTACCAACTATATAATTTAATCTATAATAAAAAGACATTAATTTATAGTGCCCAAAATACAATTAATTTAATAATAAACTTATTTATTGATACCATTATTTCAGTTACCATATATAAAATGACATAAGGTGTATATATCCATACAAATATTCTAAAGCTGAAGAGTTTGCTTGTTTGTTCGTTTTGTTGAACGCGGTAATCTCAGAAACTATTGATCCGATTTAAAAAATTCTTTCACTTTTAGATAGCCCATTTATTGAGGAAGTCTTTAGGCTATATAATACCGCAGGGCACAGCTAGTCATATAGGCGCACTCACCACAGCAAGCAGGATGCTCCAGTGCCCTTGTTACAGCAATCACTAGCGCCGTACACGTCGGGCCGCTTGCCGCAAACGCCGCAAAGTAGGCCCCAAGACATCACTAGCACTATCTGTTGATTGAGAGATGAGATTTAGATTTAGACGTATCCTACTAATATTATAAATGCGAAACTTGTAAGGATGTATGTGTGTGTGTGTTTGTTGCTCTTTCACGCAAAAACTACTGAACCGATTGCAATAAAATTTGGTACGTAGATAGCTGGACAATCGGAATAACATATAGGCTGATTTTTATCCATAGCACGTATGTGTGTGCATGTGTGTGTGCATGTGCGTGTGTGTGTGTGTGTGCGTGCGTGTGGTGTACGCACCAGCAGCAGCAGCGCGGCGGCCGCCATGCTGGCGTAGCGGCGGTAGGGGCCGACGCGCTCGTAGCCGCGCCGCAGCCGCTCGGTGTGCGCGCGCGAGCGGCCCAGCTGCTCGCTGAGGTTGCCCGCCTTGTACGTTATGTCGTCCGCCACTGATGCGAGGCGGCGGCCTGGTGAACGGAATACATTTGTTTATCAACACCATCATCATTATTATCATCATCATTATATGTGCGCAAAGAACGCAATACGTTAACAATACTCATTAAGTATGTACTAGCCGTTCGCCCCGGTTCCAAATTTTATAACTTTCTTCTCCTTTCCCCACAAATCCAACAATCTAACAAGTTAAAACCAACGATATAAACAAACGAAAATAAACATAAACCCTCACCGGTCTCAGTGATAGCGTCCTGCACGCGCGGTATGTGCTGGTCCACCGTCTTCTTGATGCCGTTGAACACCTCGAGGCCGGCGGCGACGTCATCTTTTATATTGCTCTCAAGTAGTTGCGTTACGTTGGATAGAAGCTCAGACACATCCGGAATCTGGAAACATGTTTTTTTTAAATAAATATGTGGTCGGTTTAGTAACTTCTGGATATATCTTAATTAACTAATCTATGTGTTAAAATTATAGATAAAGTACAAAAAGAAACAATGTATATAACTGATTGATTTTTTTCGATGATTGGTAATTGCCCAACACATTTTAAACAGCGATAAATCATTAAAAAACTTACCGTAGGAAAATATTTGTCAAGCATCTATTCCATTACGAAGGCGTGCAATAAAAATAACATTTTAGGAACACGTTGATGGTATAAGTATTAAGAATATTTAGGTTTAAACATTGTTTTGGTATCATGTAATAGATAATGTAACTGTACATATTGCATATGAAGTTCTCAACCTTGTTCCAAATACAAAATTTAACATTTTCCCATTTAACTTTGAAGTATATACTATTATAATTGGGAATCACAATTTATAAATAGATCATTAAACTTGTTACATAGATACACCTTAAACTTCTACATACCAAATTGTATTGTATTTCTGTCCCCAACTGTCCAATCTTGTGCTTCTCTTGCAACTTTACACACTCCTTCTCGTGACAATCCGACAGGGTTTTGTACAAGAAGGCTTTAACCTGACGCAATCCTGTGAATAGAGTTTTGGAAAATGTTCTTTACTAGTTCTATACACATTATCTTAGTTAGGAAGATGTTCATAAATCGATCTGAATATGTGAAGAAAAAAATTATAGGTTCACTAACATAAAATGTTTTGATTGTCACATTTTGATTCTTTACAAGGTATGGAAGGAAGACATCAAAAAACAATTAGCACACTGGAATATTATCTTAGTTTATGTATCAATAATAAAAAAGTAATAGGTGCTTGTAATTGCCATTAACCCTAGCCGTTTAGTCTCCTTACCAGAATCCAAGTCTTCCGCCTTACTCCTCAGCGCAGCCGTGGATTTCTGCACCGCTCGCAAGTCATCCGGCACTCTGTCCAACTGCTGCACCATTCCGTTCAACTTCTGCACCGATGTGGCGCTCGTGAAGTCATCCAGTACACGCAATACTGTTTGACCACTACCTGGAATAAGGCGTGAAACTTACTTTAAAACGATACGACCATAATGACTGATTTTAACGTATACCTCACTGAGGAAATGCCAAATTAGTCAATAGAAGATATACACTTATAACTTAACTGACCTTGTGATGTACAAATAAACTAAACTACATCTAAAAATTTCGCTTTAACCTATCTACGTTCTTATTAGTAGTTAAAATTATTCCTTCAAACTACATAGGAAACTATGTAGTTTGAAGGATTAATTTAACAAATGTATAACAAATGTTTGAACTTAATAAAACCGCACCAAACACGGGTGGTGTAAATAAGGGAAAAATTGCTAATAAACATTACGCGATTCCTAAACCAAATGTTCCTTCCGACCTAACCGGCATTTGAAGCAACCCTTCTACCTCCACCCACAGCCCCAAAGCTTATACTCACTCGTCAACATCTCGTTCAGTTCTATCTCCAGCTCCTGATAGTTGGTGACGAGCAAGTGCCGCGTGTGCGCCTGTGTCGCGTTCAGGAACTCCTGAGCGTCGCGCACGCTCGCCTGCACCGTGTCCACTACGTTCGAGCCGCCGGTGTCCATCTGCGAGTCCGTTGCGAACGCGCCTACCACTCCGAATCTGAGAATTCAGAAGAGAATTCATAATTTCTTAGTTGCGAATCTTTAATCATTTTAACAGCTAAACATGTAAAAGAAGAAATATTAGATTATATATGCTTTTGATTCATTACGATAACGCTTAGCAAAAACATCCTACAAGTATGAAACATAAGTTACCTTAACATTTTAAGTACACGTTTTCTTCACATTAGATGTTATAGAAGTAAAAAAAATTAATGGTCATTAAATCGCTAGTCTATAACCATTTAAACTTTGGCCTGTACCATCAACACATTGTTATAGGATTTTCAATAGTGCCTAGTTTCATAATACTGTTATCCTAAGTGATGTTATAAAGCATACACTCACAGGAACAGCGTAAGGAATGCAATGAGCACGATAGCCAATATTCCTTTGAGACACGCATCGTATTTTCTATCGAACGGCCTCCTTCGGTGACCGGACTTGCACCATTGACAGCAGCACCAAAACAATCTGGAATGTTGATTAAATTATTGATCGCGTTTTATTAAGTTTGAAAAGGGCATTTTGTATTACAATTAATTGAAACATAAATAAACAATGGTTACTCATGTTTACGACCCATACTTTTTTATCGAATACAATATTTTGCAATAATATAAAAAAGAATAAGAAAAAATACCTAGTCTTGCCATAAATATTGTTAGAAAGAAAAAAGAAAATTGTTAACTGCAAATAACATTTATTACTTTTACAGTGTGTCAGTTTAATACATAAATATAA
>NC_052116.1:7496180-7501579 GCF_012273895.1 Zerene cesonia | reverse complement strand
ACATATGAAGAAATTCGGACGAAATGTAATTTGACCCTGGTTTGTTATCTCCAATATATTTGACATAGGAATTTGTTATCAGATATCACTAAATTGTTTTCATTAGTGAAACAGACGTATACGGATATTATTATAGAATGTACTAACCCAGTTAGTGGTAGAATCCCAATCAACAGAACCACTACAACAATAACGGAGACTGGTCCTGCGTAGTGCGCCAACAGCGGCTTCCACTTATCCTGGATTCTTGCGATGTTGATGTGGCCATCGGTGACGGAGACAATGCCTGGAAATAATAAATGCCTATTAGTCGGTGATCGGAAAAAACTCATAACTTTAGTGAAGAATCTCTTGACTGCACGCTTATACGATTTAAACAAAGAAGCAGATAGTTATGAATATCGAAGTATATATTTTTTGGTATGGCAAAATGGTCTCCTTGCAATCAATAAAATTTATCTATATAAATCTAAGCTATGTGCTACCGTTTCTTACCGTTTCATTTCAATTTGTACACGGAATTTTCCAAGACATTTAAAACCTCTATACTCCAGCGGATCTCTATGTGGGCTAATGTTACTAATCATGTCTTATTCTGAGCAATTCATTTAAAGCCTTACTTTTTACAGCAATTAGATACTTTCACGACGTATCATCTGACTCAAGAGTATCTACTTCAATACACTTTAAAAATACATATATATTTCGTGTAAAACAAAATTACCGCTTAAGAAAAATAATGCAATATTGCAAACAATAAATAAATATCTTGTCACATCTGGGAAAGAAACCTAGAAAAGAATTATTCGATTTCCAGTAAGTTCACGATTCCGATTAGGATCTATTTTTGCTACCATCACCTACAATAAAATTCACAACAAATAGCAACAGGTGGAAATCGTTTATAGCAGGCACTCAACAGGCTATGAGAACCGGTATCTAGCGGGTTTCTAACGATTTTTATCTTAACTGTCATTTCTAATACAGCTACGTGAACTTTAATTGAGCCACGCACTTCCATTTATACTCAGTTTGATACGAAACCAAATTTACGGAACATTCCATTTCATTGGCAGTAGGAAAAGGAAAATATGCCTCACATTGACCCACACCATTTTTACATCTCGAAGTTTTGGCCCAAGACGGGCGTACAAAAATGAATTTTCAATTTATTGCATATTATGTACGACTACATCACCACTGCTCTGCAATGCTATCTTACGGCAAAAGAACCATAAAACTTGGTGATTTGAAAGAACTGGCTCCGCACGGATATCAAAATTCTTGTTTTTCACCTAAGTCAGCTCATACCCTGCATACCAAATTTCATAAAAATCCGTTCAGAAGGTTCACCGTGATTGACGGACAAACATCCAATCAAACTTTGACATTTAGTGTGAAGTGTGAAGTACGATGTCATCATAACCGTCATCAACTTCGAATCTATTCCAATTACACTCATAGCATACCTTCATCGCATTCGTGCCCCTTACAATCAATAAAACACAAGTCAGATTCAAAACCAATTTAAAACTGAAGCATGTCGATGCTTTGTTATTAAATACAATACGCTTTCCGCCTTATTACCATGAATAATAGTCGACGTTTTTATAAAGAGCCAATGTCAATGACTTCCCATACTCTTTGGTCACGTATTTTTATTACCTCTACTAGTACTACGATTCGCTTCAATATTCGTCCCTTCGATTCTTATTAGTTATAATTAATATTATACATAGAATTCCCGATTCAACAGTTCCTTGTTTAACATTTTATCTCGCCTACAGGCGCTTTCAATTGATTCAATAAATTTGCTAGCGCAATGTGACACATATGTCAAATGGGATAAGAGCTATGGGCGTATAGTGTTGAATGTTGATATGTGGGACAGTAACAAGTCATTGACGCTAATTTATAGGCCGGCTGCGTTTATCTCGACTTTACGGTCAATACTGATGATGTTAATATGCTGTATTTAACATTTGTCATTTAAGGCGAATCGGGCCACGTCTCATTCGAAAGTTTTTATCTTAAATGTGTTATGAAAATTACATTACTAATATAAACTTTGCTGCTGGGTTTAACCCTCAACGCAAAAGGAGGGTCGTTATAAGTTTGACGTCAATGTCTGTCTCTGTCATGGCATGGGAGCCCACCAAACGGATGGACCAATTTCGATGCGGAACTTTAACATTTGAAAGGCAATTTCCTTGTGGTCGTTCTTAGCTATTTTTGGCAAATATCAGTCCAGCAGTGGAATAGTATCAGAACTTATCCAAAATGATGTATAGCATTTTGGTCGTATGGTTACTAGACTAAGTGCTTAATACTAAATAAACTTATAAAGTGCTTAATGCTAAATGGGTCTCCTAAAAAATAAATTATTAACCGTTTTAAATTAAATTATATCTTTGTTTGAATGTTATATATATGGGTACCAGTAATTATCTATAAGAAAAAAAAATTATATAACTATGTGATAAACTTTGTCACATGTAATAATTTATATTTTGTTGTTTAAAATCTAAATCAATTAAATAATAACATATTTTACATCTATACATGGGAATTGAAGGAACTGTTGCTTTTCAGGGTGATTGAGCCATGTAGAATTATAGATAAAATTTCGAGATTTACACAAGCGGCTCGTTGGTCTAGGGGTATGATTTTCGCTTAGGGTGCGAGAGGTCCCGGGTTCAAATCCCGGACGAGCCCGCAAACACTTTTTATTTTTATTATTTTTTTTTTTTTGTCTTTATACCAAAATCAATAATGAACTTTTTTCTATAAATACAATAATAAATTAATTTCATTTTATTTTTCTTACGATTATTTAGGTTACAAAACACTTACTTACTTTACTACTTAGTAAGACATTCCACACAATGTCAACGTACTTAGCAATCCTTAATCACGGCATTGTATAATTCTAAGTGACACTATCATTACGATAACCACCTGCTTACCAACCTTGGCCGTGCCGCACTGCCGGCCACGCGTTCATACATCTCCATTGTTATGTTATCCTGGTAACTGCCAGTTACGAAACTCGGTTAATTAGTTAATTAATCCATACAATACTTTACGCGGCTTGTGAGTGAGAACATTTTCTTCCATTGATTTAGTTAACGGTAATATGAAGGCATACTATACTACATTTTTCCTTCCTTTATAAAGTAAATTAATCCTACTAATATTATAACTGCTACTGAATGTTTGTACGTATTATTAAATATTGCTCTTTTAGGCGAAAACGAATTTTGGTGATACTCGGCAGTTATGTAGCGTATGTACCAGAATATCACGTGAGCTATCTATAGAAAAAAATTGCTTTCGCCTTCTATAAAATATGTCTATCATAGTTTCTATTCAAAAATTGTTAAATTTAAAAGTCACTTGACTATTCATTAAGATTATATATCTTATAAAGCTATAACAAGTTAACAAATACTTAACACACATATTTATTCATTTCATATAACATGTAATTTATAAGATAAATAGGTTCAAACTATTCGAAAGAAATTCGGGTGCCGTATTACAACCTTGACATTTCGATAAGCTTTGTATTCTAATACTCCATACTTATATCATATCATCTCATTAAAATATAATCGTATTAGAAGCCATTGGCGGTAACCCAATCCCACCGAATATCTACGTTTCATTTATCGTTCGTATTAGTTACGGCATTGCTACTGAAACGTGTGTAATCGTGCCAACCTTGGGAATTTGATAGCTGTAAGCTGTAAGCTTAACGTTAAACACATTGTTATTTTTGATTGCATTATATAAACAGCAAACACTAGCAAAATATATTTATCATCAACAAATTAGCTTTATTATTGCGATTTAACTGAATACGGTAAGAACTCGGTAATGAAAAATACTATTTGATATTTGGACTTGATCTATATGATTTAAGTAACTAGCTCCGTATAACAAAAGCACAGTTTTCCTAGGATATTTTACAAATAATTAATTTTATTAAAAAAACTAAATCGTCTTCAAATTGTCAGAACTGTTCTAAATTTAAAATGGAACCAAATTAAAAACGCATCTATTTAATTAGTTTCATAATTGCAAAAATCATATCTACCCAACGTCCAATATATATGCATTATAGATAATAAATATTGAAGGGAGCAAAACGATTTCGTGAATTTCATAGGAAAAAAATAATTTCAGCAAAACACGAAAAGCAGTAAAATATAAATCAACCGATCACGCGAGCCGCAAAATCGGAGCAGGCTAAGGAAAAATAAGTGGATCAATTTGCAATTTTAACGCCCTCGTAAATCGTATATCGATTAAATTGAATTTATGACTGTACCACTAAGAAACATAAAAACAAGTGCAACTAACGGTAATTAATAGAAGCTAAACTAATTGACATAGTTATCTTTTGATATGATCAAATAAAATTGATGCTAGTCGTTCAGATCTATTGTTATATTTGATGCTTTTCTATAAAGTTTTATATCTTTAGCAGAGTTTACCAAATTTAGTCGAAAATTTCCCACTATAAATTCCAGGAATGAGAACGATCTCCACTTTTTCTTAAATTTGGCATATAAATACCAAATTTATCCATATCAATCATAATATAATATAATATAATCAATCTTTCACCAGAAGTACGAAGAATCCTTAATTACTACAATAATATTGGTTGAACAGCTTAACACTGTATACAACAATACATAAATATTATGAATTGACATTAAAGTAGTACGATGTTCACTTCAAGTATAATTTCGATGAACCACCTTCAAGGGGCATTATCAATTATAATCGCCCTTCTCGAATGAGATAGAATTGAAATTGAATTAAAAAAGAAACCCACTAAGTCCTAACCTCAAAGAACCGTGAAATGAGAGAAAGTCGAGTGGACTTAGTATTATATAAAAAGTTCTCTGTCGTCAGTATCTAAGGAGGCACGAAACGTCCTACATCCTTGAGACTTCAGGTCAACAGACCCTTGTGCCTCGCAAATCTAAATTACAAATTGCGAAATATAATTCTTCAACATTAAACCGGTGCCCGTGATATCGTCGGAGGTAGAAAATGAAATTGCTCTATAGAATTATATTAAATACACTTTTTGTATATAGAATAAAAATCGGCTCGGATCATTTGAAATTTTTTTAACTTTTTTAACTTCAATAAAAAAAAAGAACAAAAAGTGGTTTCCCGTACCGGGAATCGAACCCGAGCCTCCTGGGTGAAAGCCAGGTATCCTAGCCACTAGACCATACGGGAGTTACATGAAATGGCGAAATATCTCTACACGTTTTGCAACGCTACAAAAATAGAGACAAAATTTGCTTTTTAATATTGATTCCCGTATTTGTAATCGCGCAGTTGCAGCCTGTTGCTAAATGCGCGCCGCGCAGTTT
>NC_052116.1:7419878-7496170 GCF_012273895.1 Zerene cesonia | reverse complement strand
AGAGGGTGGCGCGGGCGTGTGAAGGAGCGGGGGGGCGAGAACCGTGGAGGGGCGAAGGGGGGCATCAGCAGCCCTTTGTGAGCGGTGCAACGGATCGATAGCTCCCGTCCTGTCTGAGCTAGGATACTATGTAACTAGCTACATACGTTGGCACGTGTATAGCCGCATAGGTACGGTGCCATATAAATACAAAATGTGGAAAGGTTACATGGTGACGATGGTAGTTTTCATACGTACAATAAATTATTGATTCCATTGAAATACAGTTTAAATGGCTTATGAGAATTAGTATCGATAAATTTATATTAACCTCTGAACTTATATTCAAATGAATCAATCTTTTTATGAATATTTAATTGGCATATTTCCTTTAATACTTATTTCCAATGCATGGCAAAGTGCATGAGCGCCAAAGCCATTTATATTTCATACAGACATAAATAAAACAAGCTTGTCTAGACAATACACGGATATTTCAGACAAAGGAATCGAACCCACGCCTGGTAGTTGCTCGGGGAATAGCTACCATTAAACCTTATTCTTCACATGTAAATTACATTTGCAGTGGTCAATTTAAACAAACCTGTGTGAAGCAACATTTGATAGTTAGTTTCGTTTCATGTGATTTCAAAATAGTATAGTAATAATGCAAATTATGTAATTTACGTTGTATTCAAGCGTAACCGATGCGTACATTCGCAATCTCTGTTTATGCATACGGAGTTAACTGCTTCTCATCATGGCACCTATCGTGTAGATGTGAAACATTGCACCTCAAATGTTCATTCAGAGTGAAGTATTATAGAGTTGAGCAAAATACCTAGTAAACGCTAATGTATTGGAAACATATTTTTTTTAATTATAAACTACAACTTCTAATTTTGAATACGTCTTTCCCACACCACGTGGATATAAGATGACATTGTTAATAGCAGCATAAACCTTAGATATTATTAAGATATTCAAAGATGCCTGGTGGTAATACATCGGTCGTAGAAATTGCAATATCGACATAAATAAAAATGAATCGATAAATGTGTTTGTTAAGCTTAAAGCTCAAGAACGGCTCGACCAATTCGGCTGTGTGGTACTGTGTGGCAGTATTGATTGTTAACGTTAGATGCGATAATATTGTTTCAATTTTAATAATTTTATAACTTAAATTTAAATTCTTTACTACCAAGTTGTGATGAGAAAAATCATTGATGTGATGTTGTTATTTTCTATTAATAATTGATCTTAAAATGAGCATTTTCCCTTCAGTACACTAGAAAATTCTTCATAGATTTTTAGATACTTGACAAAATGTTTCTTAACTTTAGAGTTTGTTGATGTACGTATGAACGGTGAATAATATGAGCCATTAACCTCCGTTAATAGAATCTGTTTACTATACTCATAGTATGTACAAAAAAAGTGTATGTACGTTATGTTACAGTGAACTAGTTTCAATAATTGTGTTCGCATAAAATAATGTCCTGATAGGTGAAAGGCGTCGATTCAGCGGCCAGGTGAAGGACGCCCAGATACGGGTGGATGACTAAAACATTAGTCAGCTGTATTATTAGAATGATCTTAGAACGCCTAAACTTGGTCGTTGTCACTTCAGGTTTGTTATAGTGAAGAGGATGCTGGGTTCAAAAATAACTTTTCGGGTGGAACGCTTTTATAACGAAATTCTTGGACGGTATCACTAAATGTAAAATAAAAGAGGTGTATTCGGACATTCCATAGTAATTTTTTTAGTATTAAAACAGGATTACCTCTCTATGACTTTCTTTCCTTGCTTGCCGGCTATTCTTTTTAGAATCTGCTTTCCGATATTGATGATTCCGGTAAATATTAAAACTAAGTTATTACGATACAAAAATGCTTCTATAATCTTATAATTGAATAATGTAACCTAATTATAAAAAAACAATAATAATACCAACGTGTACAGTGCCACATTTTATCAAATCATGTCCATTAGCCACACATAATATTTTTCTTAAACTCCACAAGGGTAATGGCGGAAGCCAATCCGCTAAACATGGAACGGAAGTTTAACGGAAATCTAACGCGTGAACTACGAACAACTTTTTCTTAACTTCTCAACTTGTCAGCTGCGAGTATTTTACACCAATTATGGAGTTTGTGCGATGAGGTTTTTAGTTGAGAGAAGGTTGATTATTTTTAATTTACTTCGTATTTTATAAGTTTTAACAATACATTAAGATTAAAAACGACTTTAAAAACTGAAAAATTATAAAACAAATGAATAAAGGGTATATCAATTAACTAAAAATACATCATATTAAAATTATTATGCTATATTTGATATTTGAAAGATTAACCTACGTAAAAAAGTTTAAAAATAAACTGTTCTACAATGTTATCAAATACGCAAAAGAATATTATACATTATAAGTATTTTAAACAAAAATCGTTACGCTTTGTCCAGGTATTATATATATTTCAATCTACACACAATTTACATCTACACCTAATAGGAGTACCTACATCACAGAGCTTGCTCTTTTAATGTCAGCACTTTCGCTGTTCCAAGAATGACAATGCCCGTGATATCACTTAACCTGATGAACGAAAACCTCTTCATATATTTATCAAGCGCAAGCAAGGGCTTTCGACGATTTTTACAAGCATTTCTCCTTTGTCTCAGTGAAATATTTGTAGAGAAAATATTCAAATTGTTTACAAACATTTTCTTTACCGTTAACCTAGATTGCTTTATCACGATTATGAGCGCTGTTGTTTATTGTAGTTCGTAGTTAAAAGAAATGAGTATAACATTTTTTGCTGTTAGTTACTGTGGTATTGATGAAAGTGATTTATAATTAGTGTAAAATAAACTTCCTTTTCTGATATGTACAATTTGGGGGACTTTATAGAGTAGTTGTGTGATCAGATTTATTATAGAAACGGCCTAAACTACAGTTATCTATTTTATTATTATTACAACCTGGACATTAAAGGACGAGCTTCTCAAATATTTTGTTTATGTTATCAATATTAAACAAAATATAATATAAGCAATCCTATCAAAATAATATTAATATGTAATATGAATAAATACCACAAAAACGACCGCAATATGTACCTACATTTGTTCACTAATGTATTTTAGCATTAAATATATTATATTAACAGTGTTTCATTAATTAAACTTTCATATATATTCCCACATATTGATAATTAAATACCTAGGTACCTACTGAATAATCTACATAGTATTATTTACATAGCGTAAAACACAACAAAACAGTTTTATTTTCTTGCGGTCGATCATTAATGAATTCATCTGAAATCTATTTAAAGTAATTCTTAGAATCGATAAGACATGCTTATCTATACTCCATAATATACACAACAGTTTGTTTGCTTGCTTTTTTATCTATTCTAATATTATAAAGGCGAAGTGTTTGTTCGTTTGTTTGAACGCACTAATCTCGAGAACTACTAGTCCCATTAGAAAAATTTTTACAGTGTTAGATAGATCATTTATAAAGGAAGGCTATAGGCTATATAAGTACCACGGGCAAAGCCGGGGTGGACCGCTTGTTTGTAATAATCAAATCGCTAATCCTAACACCTATTTCAAACATTCTTTTACCGCTGGACATCTACGTGATCCTTAAGTGCTATAATGTGTAAGAAACAATAGTTTTGTAAATTGTGTTAGATGATCACGAACGAAAGGGGTGGAAGTGATTGCACAAATCACACATTTTGTCATTGAAGGCGCGATTTCCAAATGCCAATCAAAAACAATGCGCAATCTTTATAGCTGGTTGGACAATCTTATCACGTTCCTTAATTCACCAAAATCGATTCAGATCATATCTACTAAGTACATACTTATAGGTAAATAAAGATTACTAAGATATACCGTAAAATTTTTAAGATAGCTTGTACACGTGAATTCGAATTAATGAACAACCCCTTTTTATAGTGGGGAAATAAATATATAATAATACCCACAGCCCCGAAGATTGGAGCCGTGGGTTATGTCGGATTCTTACCGACCAAAACCCCACTGTGTTCCCTCGAGCCGCTTAAGTGAACCACGGGAGCTGGTTAAAATTCATCCGCGACCAATGAACAACCCCTTACATTACCTCAATATAACATTGATATTCTGTTTCTATATTTAACGTGTCACCGATAACTCGGATACCTATAGAGATTGATGGAACCTCACGAGATATTTCTACTTCTATTCCTCCGGCAGATTTCTTTATTGATCCTTTCGTGTGATGAAAATAAGATGCTACCTAAACAGTTCAAAACTTTGCTCGTAACGAAACAATATGTACCTAAAGAACTCATTAGTTATCTAATAGCTAAATATATCACAACATTTGTTTTGGAGATATTACGTAGAAATACTCAATCAAAATGTAGTCATAAACACCGTTTCACCGTATTTACCTGTAATAAAGAAAATTCCATAATTAGTAAAAGTCCTACATCTTTGTATTATACATATAAAATAGTTAGTAAGCCAATAATGTTACAATAATAATCACACAATATATAATATTAGGAGGAAACAGGAAGCGTATAAGAAACTACAATTATCGAAATCTATATATCAATACCTATATACTTAAACAGGTAGGTAACCAGTAAAATCGTTTACTTAATGCTTTTATATGCTGGAACTGCGTAAAAATGCAAATAAAACAAAAATGAAACGATCATACAATAAGCTTCTGATTTAACACAGAAAGTTTAAAAACGTGACACCAAGAACGATCCGTATTTGAATATATTATACGGTCTAAGAGACGTTCACCAGAGCCATTGTTTCTAGTAAAAAATCACCAAAGAGTGCCATTAAAATAGTTTAACTTTGACTTTAGCGTAAACAAATGGCGACAGTGACCTACATCAGTAGATCAATGTAAGACAGAATGAATGTGAAAACCGTTTGTTAAATTTTATTGCCTCGCTGTAAGATTAACTTTCTTAACGTGAATTATCAAAATAGCGAACTAATTAATGAACTTCACAGTGATTTATATTGAACCTTTTGATATTAAATCACGTAGAAAATAATAAGAAAGTTTCAGGAACAACTCTTCGTATAACTGTCCGAATGAGTTTTATCTCATCAGTTCTGTCTATTTCTTATAAATCCCTACTGAGCTTAAGATCTTATTACGTTAGAATATCGAATAAAAATATACAATATAGAATAAAAGAAAAATACACGGATAACGAGGCTTTCCATTACTAAAATAAATTTTAAAATCGTTTCATAAACTACTATTATATAACTATATATATATTAAATATACTATTCGTGATAACTCCCTACACTGTCACCAATTCATAAACATTACTTCTTAATTAAAAATAAATTTATGGATTTATCGCAAGAATCAAACAGATTCCCTATCTTCACTGGTAAATAACAGCTTTCCAAGGGTGAAGGAGTCTTTAAAATCGACGATCGGTATCTTTTGAACGCATATCTAGCAAACAATCATTTAATTTTATCTGTTATCTTTATTTCTTCGAGACCGTCTGCGTAGACAGATGAAAAGACTTCCCGGGGTCATACCCGCGTTGGGCCGTTCCCGTATGATATCCGTGATAAAAGCCCTCGTACGTTTTTTCTCGGTTCTCAAACCATTTTTATGCCATATTTCTTCCAAATCGGTTCAGTGGTTTAGGCATCAACGAGAGACAAATATACAAACAGCCGAATCTCGCATTAATAATATCATAGCAGTAATTTGTAGGTTGAATGTAAGCTACCCTTCTAACATGTTACAAGAAATAAACAAACAAAAACTGAAACATTTACACTTCCAGCTAATGCTTATAGATTTTACTATTTTTGAATAAGACTTCGATTGAAGATTGAAGTATCCTTACACGACATATTTAATCAAAAAGCTGAATAAATAAATTTTTACAGCGAACTAACAGGAAAATAAATATATAAATAATAAGTGAGCAACAACATTTTAAACTCACAACTTTATAATTCAGGTCAACAATTTTACGCTGCATCTATGAAGGATTAAGGGTAAAGTGTAGCTGAAGCCGGGCAAAATACAAAAGCATTTAGCAGAGTGTAAAAAATGAAAGTAATATTACAAAGTAAGTACATAACTGAACCTACCTACGTGTGGCGTTTTACATTAAGATTTTGTGCTATAAATTATCACATTTTTGTTTTTACAGTATGATATACCAAATATATTTGCTTCCAAAGCATCGTTATAGTACTTAGTACATATATTAGTATTTGTGTATATATATATCCGTCTAGCATGAGTGGTTTTGCCAAGCCTACATAAGAATATTTGTTTATATGTATTATTATATATTCGCATTAAGCATTTGTATGCTATAAAACTAAAAATTAAATCAGTAGGTACCTGATACGTGTTATCGAAATATTTTCTTTTCATACCATCTATATGGTAACAGATATAATGCGTTTTCGACACCATTACAAAGAAAAATATACTAAATAAATATTCAGGGTCTTTAAAATCATAGCCAACGCTCAATTAAATTCATACTTTTAATTCAAAAATCTATATGAGTACAGCGAATTGTTTATTATTCACGCACGGATGTTTCCAAGCCAGTCATAATTGAAAGGAGCTAAAGATAATCAAACGACACCTGTTAATGTAAATTCCATCAAATTGTTTAAGCAGGAGAGCATTATATAAACACATGCGCAATCAATTATAGCAATCTATTATTTATCTTCGTACATATACGAAGATAAATAATAGAAGAAGAATACAGAGCAACTCTTCTGTTCCCTGAGCTATACGAGCTCCATCGGAGTCCACGTCGGAACAACAGCTTACTTACTACGTGGTTTGTGGTACTATATATGATGCATATAGTTATATCTGATAGCCTAAAGGGCTTGACACCTGTCGCTACACCGTGGCCACTTTCTAATCAACTGTGGTCGATCAGGTGTACTGCAATTTCACTTTCACAAGCTAGTTATCGATTCAGGGGCTGTCAAGATTTTCATATTAAATATCTATTTGAGACACGCTTCGATCTGTTTTGTTTGCAGCCGTAAGTATTATACATTGATTATATTCCAATGGCTGTTTTCAAAGTGGATATATTATAAGTACATAGTGTGAGAATAAAATAATTGTATAATTGTTACAAATGATGATAATTTACCTCGATAAAATTTAGCATTTTATTTAAATAGGTTACCATGGTGAAGAAAGTATGATGAATCTCTTGTAATAAATTAAATCATTCTTTCCTTATCCAGTCCTTAAACACCAAAATATATGAATGAGCATTACATATCCTTGAATTATTAATGCCTATTGATAAGTCATTACGAAGCACATTAATAACAAGTTTAATTTTGTGTAACATTTAATTCACGGTCACTTCCCCTATTAGATATTGTATGAAAATAACTACTTTATTGATCTTCAAATATCATTAACAATACGCTCTCTCTATCTATCTCTTCTGTACTGAATGAAATTATTTAGGTACTTACTTGAAATAAATCAACGCACGTTTCCAAGAGTCTAATACTGTTGGATGCAAAATGAAATTGCCACATATCAACATATCATACACTTTTGACAACAAAACATTGCTAATAACTCCCTTAAATACTTATATTATATGGCCCCCTTGTATTATATGATTCTCCAAATAAATATGTACTTATGGTAATCTAGCATATGTAACGTTCGAAGAAGGAACCTGCCAATTAATCACACAAACATAAATCTGCTCCCATCAGAATTTCGCAACGCAAAACACAACAGCCAAGCCTACTCACAGATGTTTATCGAATAAGTAGAACGATACACCGGCCATTAGCTGAGACTTGAGAGATCAAAGTGACCAGCCATCTGTTCGCAACTTCACAACTGGATCACCGGATCTCGACAACATTACGACACTTAACGGTCACTAGATGACTCATAGAGTTCGATCCTACTAATGTTTTAGGCGCGAAGAACCGAGTAAAAGAAGTGTTAGACTGGGCATCTTTGACGTATTGCTAGCAAGGTAATATTAACAACTAGGGGTCCGCCTCGGACTCTTTCCATATGAACCTTCCGTATGCCCTAAAAAAAGTTCTAATTACTTAATCAAGCGTACTTATTATTCTGTGGTCGAGCCGTTCTCGAGTTTTACGTATAGAAACACATTTGGCAATTAATTTAGGTATTTATATAGAAAATGACCAATTTAGTGTGGCGTTAATTAAAACCTAAATACAGTTTGATTTCATTTTCATCATGTGAACTCTTCATTCGATTCGATATATGTATGGACTATAGATGCGCTTTTATCCTTTGAAAAAGTTTTGGCTATAATTATTTCATTATATTAGATTTATATATTAAACGACGAAATACTTGGGATATAAGATGAATTCTTGTATAGATGTATGTAGGTACTGCTTTCGGCAGTGAAGGTCGACCACTAGTAAAGCTAATTCAAGTTTAGCTTGAATAAATTACCTTAAGCTTTGTTATTCATCGTGTTTGGATATATCCAAACTGTAGGAATAAAAATAACCGTTTTTTTCTCTTTAGTTTATATAAGTATTATTATTCTAGTGATTGTTATTTTTTGATTCGTGATCAATGGGTTTATTAAATAATGAAATACAATTGTGAAGTCCCGTGTCCCCTAGTGGGGTATGGGGCAGATGATGTACATCCGTTTCACTGATCGATTCTCTTAGGGACAAGTAGGTGATCAGCCTTCTGTGTCCTGCCAGACCGAGACATTTTTTTTTTGTGCGTCCCCACCGGGGATTGAACCCAGGACCCCTCGGTTCTACGCTCACGCGTTAACCACTGTACCAAGGAGGCGGTCGATGAAATACAATTGGTATTTATAAATTCAAAGAAACAAAGACTATTCAACATCATCGAACAACAGATCTCAATCTTTTATTTATCAAATACATTAAAAAAGTAGATTTCATGCGCAAAATAAAACACGATTAAATTGTTCTAAGAAACTGCAGGCCAATGAATCATTGGTCAACAAAGAATTTAATGTTCATATTTGGGATGTGCGTCATGCGCATGCGCACGCACACGCTTCAATT
Organism: Zerene cesonia; assembly: GCF_012273895.1. Lineage (NCBI taxonomy): Eukaryota > Metazoa > Arthropoda > Insecta > Lepidoptera > Pieridae > Zerene > Zerene cesonia. The sequence continues at coordinate 7,487,073 of NC_052116.1, read as the reverse complement.
TTGTATTACCACAAGGAAAGAAAACCGACGTCATTATTGAATTACGTCATTTAACTTTACATAACGATCATAGAGTGATTTAAAATCAAACCAAATGCAATGGCTGGACCGATTTTCATGGTGTTTGATTTTGTTGTTTTGAATCTGTCATCAACAGCAGACTTTCTACTTTACATAGGAACAAAAGAATTTAGCCAGTAGTAGCCAGTAATGTTAGTTTAAATCCTAGGTTACACCTGGGATTTAAGCTAACATTAAACATTTCCAATCCAAATGATAAACTTTTATAAAATAGGCGGCGCATAAGTGTTATATTTGCAATGGTTTACTTGAATGTTTGAAATGCTTAAAATAAATAACACCTACTAAGGTCCATTTTATACTTTTCATCCTACCAAATATTTGATACAAACCTTCCCAACCAACAAAAGATTATCAGACTAAAAACTTCCCTATACCTGCATGCAATATAGCCAAACGTCACCATGCCATATCTCCAATTCTCACCGAACGTGCGTCACTACATCCACATACCCACTAAACGCAATTGACACGTCTGCCGGAGCGTTAACCGTTGTCGCATCTATTAACCTCGATACCCGTTCATCTACAAACGACTGTATGCCATATAGCCGAGCTTAACTGAGAGTCCGACAGCTTGACTAATGGGGATTATACTATAGATTAGATTAGTTGCTTTGCGATGTATAAAAGCTTCAACGTAAGCAAACGTGTATCTAATATAGTGGCAGAATAACATTTGAACAGGAAATAAGATACGGGTGGAAGGATAACGTTATCAATCTTCTAATAAATTGGGATCGCGATAAGAATAATATGAAAAACAAATTAAAAAGTTGAAATACAAGAGAAACTTATCTATTTTTTATATAGTTACTGAGATATCGATAACAATTCATGTGACGAGTTTTTAATGGAATACTCGGAATAACTACGTACCTAGGCTGATAAAATGTTATTCAACCGCGTACAAATACTAAGTTCATTTTACGTAGATGGGGTAATAACATCAAAATGTACGCAATTCATTTATGAGAAACCAATGTAGTAAACCTCTTGCGAGTCTCAATAAAAGCTTATAACCCACTTCTAGCAGGCTCCTATCGCAGGACACGCTAAGTTCTAGATCCAAGTAGGCACAGTAAATTTAAAATCTCCATCGGTTTCAGATTCTACTACCAATTTCCGGTCTACTTACATCGCTCTGTATCAAAATTAATAAAACCGGTCGACAAGAACCATGTAATCTTTTAAATAAAAAATCAATCACACGAAGATGGCAAATAAAACGGTTATCCATCCTCACTATAATCACGTGTAGCGTATAAAACACATTTCCCTGCAGGCACACACTCCCCCACTAATTCATTTTGCACTGCGCTTTGGCGGCTACTGTTAGCAAATAAAACCTGATTGTATTAACGCTAGCGACATGTTAACATGAATTTGTATAATTGTTATATGTCCTGTATTAATAAAACATATTATTAAGTAAGTTATATCATGACTACTATGCGATATGATATAGTACCTTATGTTTACGTTATTAGTCGTCTTACTGTTTACCAGCTCATATTGTAGGGCTCTGTTAACGGCTATCTAGCCTGAATCAATAAGCATATCGAAGACGATAAGAATTGCAAAGGTAGAATGCATCACAATGTAAAAACTTCCGCCCTGAGTGCATATAGAGTCTAGTCTTGCATAATAATTACTACTGATTCGATGGAGGCGGAATTATGCGTAAATAATCATTATTTTTTATGAAATTTAAGTCTATTTTTATTTTTCTGTACCCTGTCACAAACATAAGTACGAGAAATTGTATTTTATGAATGTTATAAAACACCACGACAATTATTTTTAACAACTGGGAACATTGTTCTACTCTAAACCTTTTAGTTCTTTCACACTTCGTCGAATTACACTTAGTCGCGGTTGCTAACGGTACTAGTCCCAATAGTTAGGTGCAATTGATTCGACCTCCGTGCTCCCTCTCGGTACGCAAATAAACGGCCGTGATGTTACCATTCAGCCAACTATCTTATCTGAGCTTGCTTTAAATCTCATAGAGAATGGGATTAGATCAATAAACTATAACTATACCGTTTTATACGAGTGTTCTAGAAACATAAGATAAAAGTTTTGAATTCGCAAATTCATGTTTTAGATATAAATCAATTGGCTCTTCAGATTGCTTTTGTATTTCGTTTCATACAAAACATTTCTATAAATATTTATCACATACTTGATGTTAGTTCGAAAACATGATTCTTAGAAAAGCTTAGCTATAAAAAAAGCTTTCAAATCAAGGTTATTGCTACTGCTATTATAAAACATTACAACGAAACTATTGAGCTAGGGACGAAGTGACTGTGTATAATTTTTATTTAAACGAACGAACGAACTCAACGAAACGATCTCATCGTTCATTTTTTACACGCTTTTTATTAGCTTCACCTGTATGTTTGTTTGTTTGTATGTTTGTTTGTTTGTATGTTTGTTTGTTTGTAACTGACTTCTTTGGGCGCGATTTTGACCCACTTTAAACGGCCAGATTTCGTTCAAACTTTGTAGATTTATTGAGGACCGATGACAATACACTAATTTGATAAAATTATTCCATTTTTCAATTTGCAAAATATGATTTTTGTTAAAGCGTGTTTTATAGTTTTTTTAAACTATTATATTTTATTTTTCTTATCGTTACGTTAGCTACCATAAAAATACATTTACAGAGCTTTCGGCAGGAGATAACGCATTTATTACATCAGTATATTTACTTACTACAGTCTAGACTTACAATAACAAAACCTAAGCTAGTAAATCACAGCCTTTAATAAACAAATGCTGACGTAAAGAAAATACTCATCTCACATTAAGATAAGTTGAAAATCATGTCAAGGACGCAACCCCAATATTGATTTTATGCCATAGTATCACTATGTGAATAGGCTTTTAATCACGTATTTGCTCACAATCATTATTACGATCATCTCAAAGCTCGACGGGTTAAAATTATCTCTCAGTTGGAATCTCTACGACATGCATTTAAAAATTTTAAAGGATATTCGTAGAGCAAATAATTGAAAGTACACATTTATTCAGTGAACATAAAAGCGGCAATCCTTTGAATCGTTTACTTTACTCCGCACGGATCGTGATTTAACGAACTTTAAAAAATTTAATGTGTTCTTTTTTAGTCGCAACTACCGATTTTTGTGATCTGCGAAAATTAAATATTCCACTTAACATTTTGCGTTAAATTGTAGCTTTCTGTATTTCCCTTTCTTTATAGAATTCATATACATATCAAATTCTGGTAATTCTTATAAGCTTCTACTGTGCAAGTTTTTTATAGGAAACACAAATCCATTTCCAGATATCTACATATCACATCAACTGCATCCGTAGACTGTATTAACTCTCATACATTCATCTTCATCCAGCGCCTCTACCACCCTTAACTACAAGTATCTAGTACCTAATTGGTCAGCATTTAAATGGAGCGAAATTAGAAGCAGCCGGGGATGTGGAGGCAGGTCGCGAGCACCGCATTGCAGGTGCGACCCAGATGCCAGGGCCATTCTGATTGTCCATGCACCGCAGCGCTGCAAGGATTTTGGCAGTACTCCCTAGCATGTTTGTGGCGTTAACCGTGGACGCGACCAGATAAAACTTTGAAAACGTTTTATTTTTATCGCGTTATGCAGCTTTATAGATATGTTTGTGGCGTATAATAAAAACGATGTGTTGCCATTTCTGTATTATTTTCAGATACGAAATTTATCATGTATTGGCCTTTTAAACATATCGCAGGATAAATACCCTATTTAGAAACTCACAAGACTTAACAAATTTATAATGCATTTCTGTATGAAATGCTATTCTCAAGAAATATTTAATTCAGTATGCTTTTTTCAAGATGTTTTTTGATGAAGCCATTGTATTGTGAATAACAATTATTTAATATCTTAATTATTAAAATTATAGTAGCATGATAAAAATCTTAAACATTCTTGGTTTAGCGGTCGGTCGTGACGTAACAGAATTATAATTTATCTTTTTACTATACCAGATAAAAAAAAACTAGAATTAATACAATTCTATACAATTATACAAAGGTACATAATATGCAGCTTATATGATATAATAAACTAGATATATTAACTAAAAGATTAGTTAGATATGATTTAGAGGGAAACAATTATGCACGTATTTCAAATATAATTACACCAGTACAATGAATTAATATACCTGTTATTAAAGGAGTATTAACAAGTGCAATTGGATAAGATTTATCAGATTACATGGAACGTTTACTCACAGACCACTTTCACACGTGAATCATTATCATGTTATCATAATAAAAATACCTATATTTATAAACCTATTACACTGAAAAAACTACAACGACCAATCCCAAATAAACTTTACAAAATAGTTGCATGTTTTTTTTTTAATATAATCACAAATTTGTACGTAATAAGTACCATTGCTTGATTTACGCAAAATTTACTGAATCGAAACGATTTATTTTATCGCTGAAGGTCGTTCTTCTCATTTGCATAACATTAAAAGGTGCGAGAAACAGTTCCATCACAATGATTAATTACAATGTATAAATCTAAACTTAAATTATTGTAAAATGAGATGATGTTTTGATATAGGTACCTTTATCTTGATGAGTGCTTTATATTTGTATTCAAGTATAGGAACACTTTTAAATTATGCCATATGAGTTAAGGAAATCATTTATCAACAAGCTTACGTTGACAATAGCAATGACGTTGAACTGAAAAACACTTTTCACGGTGCTTCTCCTGAAAAGGTACTAGGCTGGCATAAAGTAACAGCAGTATTGTTATCAGTACGGGTGTCGGCGGGGAGGCAGGGCGGGAGGGGGGCGGAGTTCGTGACGTCGCGACGCATCTGTGTTTAACCACAGTTACACCACAGTTACACACTGATATGTTATCAACGACAACGGCGACTAATCGTCACCATTGACAACCTGCCTTCAGCTCATGCTTACCTGGTGAAAATCGAGAAAATTCGCAGAAAATCCACAAAATTCAAAAATATAGGACTAAAAATAATAATTGTTAATTAATTTGTTTGGGATTTTTGAGGACATTCCAAAATCGAAAAGATAAAATTGCGATACTATATCATGTAACACACGCAAACATATGAGTGTACCATATTTTTGAAATTTTTTTTTATCACAAACACCCGTCCATTGTAGGCATCATTTCCGAACTGTGTCTCAGCACACCCAAGCACACACAATGACTTATTTGCATAACGCACTCTACATCTCTCGCTCAACGCATTGTATTGTCTGAGAAAGAACAATTGTCTGACATGTATCTCACTTTTGCTTACGAATCAGTTTTGACAGCACACCCATGAGAATAAAAAACCTGAGTAAAGGTCATTATTTAATTAAGCAGTTGAAAATTTATCTATTCTGGATGTATGTATAAAGTTACGTTAAGTTAATAAGCTGCGACTAAATAATTATAACTAATTATTGCTAACATAAATTATGTCACGACGGCATTACAAGTTTTATTATAATACTAGCTGCGCCCCGCAGTTTCACCCGCGTAAGTCCGTATCCCGTAGGAATATCGGGATAAAGTGTGCCTATATGTTATTCCAGTTGTCCAGCTATATACGTACCAAATTTAATTGCAATCGGTTCAGTAGTTTTTGCGAGAAAGAGTAACATCCTTACAAACTTTCGCATTTATAATATAAGTAGGATTTTATATTCATAATTGAAAAATTTCTCTCTCGCTCGCGTGTATATGCGAGATATTCATATCAACTCCAACCACAGACCTCGTGGTTTGTTTATTCCAAATGGACCAGTATCCGAATAATTGTAATTAGGTCATGATGCGCGGCGGAAGGGATGAACGATAGCGAAAGGGCGCCGACCCTTCAACCGCAACCGCACGCTTTTATTGGCTTCCAGTTTATATTTCATCCGATACATTTAATGTTTTACAATTCATTTATGTGCTTCTGGTGACAATTTATTAAATCATAGTAATAATAAATTACATATATTTAATTGTTTATAATATGGGATATGCTGCTAGGATCTAAAGTACCTGGTTTTCGAAATAATTTATTCTACGTCTTATCGTTATGGAATTTCATTGAATGTTTGAGACAGAAAAACAAATAATGAGAATTAAATGAACGTTCTGTAAAAAACAAATAAAATAAATTCAGACAAATTTATCGAGCTCCTATTTAACAATAATTTCAAACAAATATATACGTATATATATTTTATATATAAAATTCCCGTGTAACAATTTTAGTTACCAAAATCCTCCGGGACGGCTAGACCGATTCTTATGAAATTTTGTGTGCATATTGGGTATGTCGGAGAATCGGCTAACATTAATTTTTCATACCCCTATATTATATGAATAATGATAAAAGTAAGCCAGAGCAGCGTTTGCCGGGTCAGCTAGTATACGTATATATATAAGGTATACTTATACATATAGGTGTATGTCTGGGTATACCTTACGTATATTAAAATCCGAAACGAGTTTCAGTAACAACTTTTTTAAACCCAGCTAACCGTAGCGTGATCCTGCACCAGCAAGAGGCCGAAAGTAAACATGAAGTTTTTATACCCTGAACAGCCGTTGTAAACGACCTGTGTCAGTGCATGGGAGTCTGTTTAAACAGCTGGTGCAACGCCACGTGGTGAGGATACGACATGTGAGCTGTATGCTTGTTACTATGCAGTTTTATCTTATGAAAAACTTGCACTTTGGGACTGGATCATATTGGAGTATAGCACTCTTATTGATCTGTAGAGATACGATCGACTTCAGACAATTTGCAGATGAATTTTTTAGGCAGATTAATTACCAGTACACCGCGTTTGAGGAAATTAAAATTCTTTTCACAAAGAAATTAAAATATTTACACCTTAATTTTAAGGTAGACAATCCACTTCAACTTTATTTCTAAGTCACATTTCAAACTTTTATCGTCAACGACAGCGAATTTTCTCCATAAATTATCTGATCAAATATAATCTTGTAGACAAATCTTAATTTCAGATAGTGGATAATTGAGTATTAAGGAAATCCTTCATTAATTTTATCAGATAGATGCTGACTTCAATGGCTCGAAAGGAACGGATGCATCGCCTAGTTTTCAACACTGACTCTTATTCACTTAACTATAGCGCTATCCCAAATGACACAGCACTTTAACCGTAGCAGCCCACGCAATAAAGAACATTTTTCCCTTTTATCTTTTTGTCAGCCGCCTCAAAGGGACATCATGTACACTGAATGAACCTTAAGATAAGATCATAAAGACTTGTTTTCTTAAAACAAACACTCATCGAGAGGTTTGAGGTATTTTAGATCTTAGAGCAGATGCGGAAGGATCAGTTTTGAATGCGAAATTCTAAGGACATACAGCCGTTCCTCGATTCGGGTCAAACACCCACGTTGAAAGGAATTACTGTTTAGTAGCAGCCCCTTAACAGTAACTGGCCAGTTGATTGTTTACAAATAATAAACTACAAGAGGTGAGTCAAATAACATTACACACGTATTTCCAGTAAAAACTAAAAGAAATTAAATTTTTTAAAATAGAGATTTTAAAACGCGATACATTAATTATATATTATTTAACGACGTATCGATAACAACAGCGAACGTGGCCACGGGAAAACTAGTCAATCTATCAAAATAAATCGCGTTTAAAATCCGTTCATCATCATCATCAAATCAAATCAAACACAAAAGAATACTATGAAAATATTAGTCAAAATAATATAAGAGTTGTAACTGAAATATCGATTGCGTATTTGCGGTCAAATCGAGAACAAGTAACACTGTACGCCTATTTAAACAATAAGCTACGTGATCGAATCAACAAACTAATATTGGTTTATTAGTTGCCGCGATATTGCCTACGGTCCGCTGAACAAAAACTATAATGGAGCCCGTCCTACATCTGGAACCAGACACCACAAATTTCATCAAAAAGTCATATAATGTGTTATTTTCTTATAGGTATTATATGAAACGTGCAACAATAAACTTCGTCAGTTTTATTCATTCAACTAAAACTTCCAGTGACTTAATGGTTTTCATATGACTTCATAGAAAAATAGACAACAAAGAAGCCTATACACATTAATACAGTAGTGGGTATGGGGGTATTTTAAGGACCACTTATATAAACTTGATAACCAAAATTTATTACCAGGCCAGGCAGCTCTGTGCCCTTTTATAATGGTTTTACTGGTACACCACTATATTATGAAACTCAAAGTGGCACAACAGCGTGACCCAGTATGCGCCTACACTCCGCGAATTAAGGTTGCAGATTTCAGTCCAAGCTCTCAGAAACCGGCTGTACAGCGCTTTGCAAAAAGCTAATTTAATTTTGCATCGTAATTGAAAATTTCATTCTCATAATAGATATCGATCACGCTGGCGAAACGTTCAAATAATATTATGTTAATAATATTCGTCGTTTAGCGCAATTAATTTAACAACTATGTTAGTTATGCCATTCTCTGCGAAATGTGCTTTCACAACCCGGAGTATTCAAATGTGTGCGATAAAACACGAGAATAATTTGTCTATTTATTTTTAGAATGTTTGTTTTAAAACAAGGATATTTATGATGAACTACTAATTCTTTATTTAAAACAACAACAACAACAACCTAATGAATTTTAAATAGAAACCGTTGTTTATACAGTTGTCGATAATATAAACATGCGAGTGGATATTTATACTAACGTTCAACTACTTAAATAGGAACCAAAGCAGAACTGGGATAAATAAATAAATACCAGACACACGCCGCACTAAATTTCATTATCAATGCCAAGATAAAGTATGGCCACTCGATGATAATGTTTGATCAAGGTAAACATACCTATAAAGAAAGAATCACAACGTCTAGGTCATAGATATAGTATGCAGTTCATTTTTCACTGTTTTTATTAACCTGATTGGGGGCACCCAATCATTTTATAATCTTGTCGATGAGGGTTTAAAAGACAAGTATTTTCTTTTGATTACTTGGAAGAGTAACTTTCAATTCCTAATGACTGTATTTAAATACTTTAAATGAACCTTTAATGCATCTGACAAAATATTGAACCTCTCCTCTAAAATATTAATACATGATATAGAATGCGTGTAGCGATGATCAAGCAATTTCATAAGACCATACGGATCGTCCCTGACACCTTTCGCCTACAATCAACATCAATCAATCATCCTTCCAGCAAATGGTTAGTCATGTATTCTCTTAACATAATATTATATTCTCGTGTTATTATAATTCAGAGATAACTGTTTATATATGTGGATTATAATCATATCTTATCAAACTCTGTTAGATGTTGGGTACTTCCCGTGTTTAATCCGTCTCTATGGCTTACCTTTGTTGTAAATAGGTTTGTCATAGAGAAATTCTGAACATCAACTATAGCTTCGATCGATTCGAAATGGCGCTTGTTAGAAAAGTTATGAAAACTCTATTAATTTTTTTTCAAATAAGTTCTTCTGTATTTAAGTTGTCGTATATGTAATAAAATTAATTGAAAGTGATAGTCATAGTCAAATTCTATATGCATGTACAAAATATTGATCAAATCCATTCAAATATAGCACCTGCACATCCATAAACTTTTTGATAACATTCGAAAGCTTTTACAAAAGATATTAGCACCAAAAATAATACAAGGAAAAACATTTTACAGTACATTTAAGATATCATCAAAACCAAGTTCTTTATTTAATCCGTCTCTAGTATGAATGATATCGAAGTAATTGATATTAATCAAGATTCTATAGATATATTAAATGTCATGTGTACACTGCCCTATACTCGTACATCCCCACACTCAATTGGCTATTAATTGCTTTTAAACCAGACTCTTAACAGCAATGAAAAATGAAACAACAAAATGAGTCTTACATAGTGGGCTCATTGATATGTGGTTAATTTTTTACGAATATTTATTAATAAAAAATTAATATAATATGAAAATGATTGGATAGAAATTAGACCATACCTTAGCAGGTAAATTTGACGGTAGTCCGTCAATTATCTTACAAGTACATATTTAAAACGACTTACAAAAAGAACATTAAATACATGAAATTACACCCCTATTACACATTCACTAAACGTTAAATTTTAAAGCAAAGGTCATACCAGTCAGCCGCTTGTCGAAACTCCCAACTCATTATACATCATTAAAAAAACTCAGTTAAATACGGAAGCTGACCTTGCGTATTATATTTGAAATTGTAAACATTTTCACTTTAGTTATGTTTACCTGTTTTCGTTCTTCCGTTACATGAATAGCCATATGATTATCTCGCGTAGATAATTTTACATGTGCTGCATATAATTATTACTGCAGCCGTCGGTAATTTCTTATTTATTATGATAAATTCAAAAATACAGGTAGAATAAAATCAATTATATATATAGAATACTTTTTATTGCGCAATCTATTTTGAATAATATATTAATATGTAATATAATTATTAATACATACGAGATAATCTGATTTAACTTTATTCAATTTCAAGTTACAAACAGTATAGATCAAGAAATCAAGACAATGCCTACCTACTCCATTTGTGATTTTGACTCCTTAAAAAATAACGCAATTAGTGAAATAAATTAAGTAAATTGCATGACTATTACACTAAAATATTTAAATATTACTTCATCTAAATCGTTCCTACATCTGGTGCGAAACCTTGAAACAATTTAAGCTAGTATAAAATTTAGGTTGCATAAATTGCATGTTGGATAACTGGCGCCACAGTTTCACCCATTTCATTATGCGTTAAATTTTTCCTAACATTAATAATAAATACTCATACATAATATAATACTTCAAGCTACTTAATAAACTCGTGAACCAGACCCGGAGGGGTATGATTATTCCCCATTGTTAAAAATGTTTTTAAAGAGACCTATTTCCTTTACAAAGACTCCAGATAACAATCGGCTCGTCTATTGTGCTATAGTTGGTGTTCTCATTATTATTTACGTATAGTTATTTAAATTTGTCGAGAAAACTCAATGAGAAAGCGAGATTTCAGCTGAGAGAGCCAATGGTAGTTGCAACACAATCTTATCCTTATGAAACACGATTCGATGTTTTAACGCAAACTTGTGGACAAAACTCTTATAAAACCAAAGATAAAAACCGAATGAATTCAAATTGAAGAAATATTTTCCTTTGAATTGGTCACACTTAATTTTTAGTTTTATAGCATTGAAATGCTTTATAAATGAGAAATTTTGAAAGAATAGAAAAAATTTCTCATTGGTCACACTTTTTTTTTGGATCACTTTTTATCTAATCAAGCAAAAGCCCAAAATCGAGAAGAGAATATCAAAATACACAACCGCCATATCAATTTTGAATGATAAGTCTTCAATTATTAAATAACTCCAACACGTTAAAGATGAATCTCATTTATTTCCGAACACATTTGCACGTAGACCAAAACGATAGAAATTACATCCTCACAAAGTCAACGCACTGATTACATGCAATAACGATGCTAGTTAGTTAGTACTGTGTCGACACAAGTTGGCCGGCACAATAAACGCGGCCTAATTCGAGCCATTCGGTCAAGCCAGTCCCGCTTCAATGCACGGTTGCAACACAGATGTGAATAGATTAAATAATCTACGTGACTGGATATAATTGAGCTCAGGAGATTTTAATCAAGCACTAGTCATACATTTCATCCATTTGAATATTTATTTAAAATATCTGTTGCTCTGCCTCTAACTCTGATAGGTACACAGATACAATTTTAACGACAAGTCTAGGGTATCTAAGTCAAATAATTGTATAAATCAACTCACTTTTAGAACTGCGATGCAATAGCATTTTTCGGTTCTCAAAATTTCACAAAACGGGCGAAGTTGCGGGCGCCCGCTAGTTGTGACTATTATGTGTGCATAATTCGAAGATGACGTGACTCTTTGGACTACAAACATAGTTTTAGTCACGCAACTATTAGAATGGAAACCAATTTATTTCACATTAAAAATAAAATTATTAATTACAGAACCTTATGTAGGTAAGTTAAGGAAAGATAAAGCTACATATGTTCATAAACTATTGATAAAGCCAACTTAATAAATGCATATTCTTAGCGTGATTGGTCTAAATAAATATGAAATACAGCTTTCGGAGGAAATCGAGGCAATAATAACCTTATTATTCCAAATGGTGATTCATACGACTTCGAGGCCCGTCGCATAACCACGTCTCGCTTTACTGTTATGAAAAAGCGGTAAATGTTGTCGTTTAATAACTCGCAATGCAGTTGTACAGAGAAACGCAAACAATTGAAAGTTAACGCTTTACGACAAGCACTAAAAAATTATTTACAAAGACAGTGTTGCCTTATACCGCACTTGGTATATAATTTAATAACAACTACACACTATACATTGAAGCTTATCAAAACAGGAAAGCAATATAAACGTACTGAAAAACCCCAAGAAATTGTGTGAAATATGATTCATATTTTATTCCAAAATTGTTTTATCACAGTTATTCTTAGCGTATATATTTGGTAACAAAATGATAAATTTAAAGCATTTCAGTATTACCTACACCGTTCAAGCCGTAAAATAACGGTTTAATAAAAAACGGTTTTTTATTGTTAAAATCATTGTGAAATTTTAAGTTTTTTTGGAAATAATTATATTGTATATTTAAGTATTTATTTATTAACAAGGGAAAAAATATTTACTTGCATCTAGCATTAACATCCACCACTCGTTACGTGCGGTTTCTGAAAACGAAACCCTTTAATAACTTTAATAGAATTCCGAATACCACCGTTTGTACTAGGATTACCCCCTTTTGCTAGCAACATAGTATTATTATTGATAGCGTTGTAATGAAACATTAATAACTACGCTAAGATACCGCAATTAATAACGATTTTCCAAATCGTATTCAACAAATATTTGCAATTCAGAATATATTAAATTTGCGATATTCCCGTTGATTCGTTCATTAGCAACGATAAAATAATACCACTGGAAAGTTAAGTATACAAAATGTGTGGTCAGATAAATTGTTATAAATTACATTTTAAATAATAGTATGGTTTTACAACAAATTATTTAAATCTAAAGCTGTTTACACCGACATTGCCCGTAGTACATAATATACAGCCTATGTCATTCAGGTAAGTTGCTTTGTAATGGTGAAAGAATTTTTAAATAAGTTCAGTGGATTTTGCGTTAACAAAAATACAAAAATGTTCTCTTTTGAATGTTATATTCAAAAGAGAACATTTTTGTATTTTTGTTACGTGTAGATAGTTTGAAGTTGTACTTGGCATTATGACCTCTCATTAAAATTTCTATCAATATCAATTAGTATTCAACGGGTTAAGGCAAGTCCGAAACTCGATTAAAGAGTTTGTATCTATTACCTTACGGCAATGAGGTCGCCGCAAACTCATTAACAAATAACAAAGTTCATTATAATATCATAATTATACATAATTTATTCACAACATCAAATACTCTTATTTAGTTTATAAATACGAATATACGTGGGCGCAATCGCCGGTAGGAGCGGTGTGTAAATAGGATCTTCCTCATATGCCAGAGGTAAAATAAATGTCATCGTGCAAAAACACAACCTTTTCAAAACTATAATTAACCCTAACATTATGGATCAAAGGCGAACCAACATCGCTGCTAGCTCCAACTAATTAGGTTGATGTTAAAAACGCATCTGCAGTCGACCTCAAAGCGAGTCTAGCACATTGGAAGTGGGACAATATGGAGCATATTTCTGACTTTAATATCAGGCTTTGTCTCATATTTGGGGCATTTTGCTTTTGTAAGCTTTTCATTGGGACGGTTTAAAGCACGAGATGATTGTTGCGGGATAATTAAGGCGAGAACAATAAAAAACGGGTATCTCAGCGGGAGCGTGGCAACCGGGCGCAGCCAATAGGAATCTAAACACACTGGGCTTCTGTGAAGTGCATTGATCCGGAAATATCTGGTATTAACCGCTTTTTTTACACCGATGACGACATAAACCCTGTGCTTGTATGAATGCAAGACTCTAGTACATCATTTAATAAAATAAAATTGAACGTTTTCTACTTCATTGTTATGTAAGGTCAACCGTTATTTATACACGCTGAGAACGGCAGTGAAATAAAATTTTGGTAAAACAAAGACAACTGTTCTCATCGCATTTAAGACAATGTTGCATAATGTTATAAAATACAAGAATATCATGATTGTTCTGCACATCATACGGCAACCACATTATGCACTCGAATAAACAAGCAGTCTTTACAGACAAAGACAGCTAGTTCGTAGGTAGGTCACAGTACTAAAGCACTCCTTTTAAAATGTACGACTTCTATTGTAGTACTCGTATAACATATTAATACGTGTATTAAAAGCTCCACAATACATTTGCAGAACAATATATGTCCCTAAAGTGTCAACAGCCACCAAAGGCACAAAACGTCCTGTGCGTACTGGGTGCGCAAACGCAGAATATCGTTAGCATGCGCCGCGAGATACGCAAGGTCGACGGCCGCGACCGCCGCCGATGCGTGCGCGCGGGCCGCTTGCAGTTCGCTCTTGTACCTTGCGTACTAGAGCGACTGCACTGCAGGTAGACTTTTTCTACCCATGTTTATATGAGTGGATAAACACACTCGTCACTTTGAGCTTCTATTGAACAAGAGATGTGATTTTTTCATTAGATTAAAGACTAGAAGTTTTGCTTCACTAAATAAACAAATATTCATTAGAAAATATCTATTAAACTCCAAACAACTCCAAAAACTTTAATTCACGAATTTCAACAAAAACAGCTTCTTATAATCATTTTATATTTTTTGTTCATTAATTAATTGGTTTAGTATATTATTTGAAAGGGTATTGAAAACGTTTAATATTGCCACTACAAATTATTATTCATTAATGAATTGCTTTCACTATAACAAAACATTAATTAGAAACAAAATAAACTTAGTAAATTTTTTAATGTTTAGTTTTGAGGAAGAACAAAGTCTCTGCATATTTCCATTGTGTAACTGAATAATTGGCTTCACAGGAGGAAATTTTAACAAAACAGAATACAATTAGTTATATATTATAAACCTACACAAATAAATTCCAATGACATATTGTGGTTAAATTGATAAAATAAAATGAAATTATTTCCTTTAGGTACTTGAATTGAACCATATTTAAATTATTGATATTACAAATTAAATGAAATAGCGAATAAGACTGAACAGCAATTTTATATTCAAAATTTCATGGATTCAGTTCAGTAGTTTCAGCGTAACTGACGGACAAACATCCAAACAAACAAAATTTTGAATTTGAATGTGTAAGAGTAGTAGATAAAGTACATGTAACTTTTTTCAAAGCCAGCCAATTTGTTTAATGACTCACATTATAACATACATCCGGGCACAGTGTTTGCAGAAAGCTTGTTCATATCCAAAACATTAATTTGTCATGGGGCAGGAAACCTGTTCGTTGATGCTCTATCAAATTTTATTTAGCATTAACACCTTAAGATGTATGCATGTTGTTTAGTATAGAAAGCATCTTATAAGCAAAGGAAAAAATAAGCAGTCTGAGGTTTTTTCATTCATAATTCCTATTCCGGTGGGATTTCAGAGATAAAAACTATTCTCCATCCTTTCTTGGGTCTCAATTTTTTTATATATGTAGATGTATATATATATATATTATATCAGAGAAGTATGAAGTATATACAGTATCAGAGAAGTAAGAAGTGTATGACTATAAATTCATGATGCAAAAAGACGACAAAAACATTTTACTCAGCACATTTCACATACTGTCTGAGCCTCTCCATTGTTCTTATGGTATTATTGATTAGGTTTCAGATTCCCATTGTTTGGTAATGGTATCCACCTTATTATAATGCTTGGGACACATTGCTGATTTATTAAAGCTGTGGCAACCTAATATTATATATTCTTCTTTATGATAAAATTTATATAAGACATGCTGCAACTATGTGAATTATTGATTTTATGTTTAGGGAATGATGCATTTAACATTTACAAATAAATGCTACTGTTGTAAAAATTATAAAATCTTAAGTATTTTTCTTATTCATTGACCAAGATTTGATAGATATTTTATAGCGTCAGTAAGGAAACATCAGACGTAGCAGGTCAAGGAAATCAGGAAATCAAAAATACATGGAGCAAGATGAAAAGGGTAGCAGATAGGAGCAGCAGAACACGGTGGATGCTTTCAATCCCATCAAGGGGTCAAATCAAGTCATCTTTATACAAGTCAAGTAAAATAAAAAAATAAAATACAATATTTGTGTAGCAAGCCTACAGGCTTTATTGGTGCCTATTCTATTATTTCTGACTAAAAGTTACATTGTTCTAGTGGATGAATTTAACATGCAGGATATCAATTGAAATTTTCATCAACATTATGCATTATTAGATAAAATAAAGTAATAACAAGAGTCAATTATACTGGCGAAATAAACAACATGCCTTACCTTCTGGGTATGCCTGCTTCCGAGCTATTATATCAAGAATAATATGACTCGAGTTATAAAGGTGTCCCATAGCGCGCATGTCAAATTCCACTCTCGCCACATAAGTAGCGTTGATCACGGGCGTCGAGTAATTAACAACAGACGTCTCCAGCACCCTGGACAGCCCATCTCGTAGATTATCAGTGATATTTGTTAACCACGACTGGCCCGCAGCGCTTCCAACCAATGCACAAAACAAAACAGCACACCACATTTTGCCGGCGCACCCACTCTTCTATTTCTATCAAATATCCATCATAAAAAATCAGTAATGCAGCTTAGAGATTCTTGCACGAGATAAACTATTTGTTTGCAAAACAAACACACAAATATACCCGCACTATAAATATAAATAAACACAGATTCGGGTCGATAAGAACTCGTAAGAGAAACGTTCCAAATATAACAAAGACAAAACAGGCACTTAAATAGAAAAAGTCTTTATCTTATTCTACGCACGTTTTATGTTAAGATTTACATATTTAACAAAAAAATCTTTTGTTACAATATAAGCCAGTCCAACCACAACACAACACGCCCGACACGAACGACGAACGAATCTGAGTCAGATCTTTTTATTTTTTTTATTTTTGCTGAGCGTTAAATGTTGCCAGCGTCGATTGCAATACTCCAATTTGTAGGAAATTTTAAGTATTACAAATTATGCAACAATTTAACACCTTATTTAGCTAATATTTACTACATTTATTAGATTATTTTACAGCGTCATGTACATATTATACTATAATTTCGTTCTGTTGTAGAGAAACCTTTTAAAAGAAATAAATATATTCCCATAAATTTCATTGGAAATTAAGAAGAACTCAACATTATATTATAGAACTATTTTTTTTAAATAAATTAGTTAACAATGAAAATGTCTTTTTTTTAATTAATCATCACCAGAATTTACAAAATAAATAGGAGGATAATGAATGTAAAGAGGGAAAAAGGTCGAGTTAATCTCAATTTTTGATGTGTCACAAATTAGATATATACAAGTTTTTCTACGTGAAACGGGAAAAAAATAACGGAAATTGTATAAAATTGCTAAACTGTGATTCTTTATAAAAATATTATTAAACTGCAAATAATTTTTTAAGCAAAATTATGACGTCAATAAGCAGCAAATAGCTTATTATTTTTTAAATACGTGCAACACACACTAGAAATTCAAATTAAAAAATCTTATGTAAGATTGGGAATGAGAAAGGGGTTTGAATCAAATATCATAAAATATTACCAATGAACGAGGGGAGCAAAAAAATTCAAAAAGCTTCTTAGAGTAATCAATGAACTTATCCATACTAGTCTACATATCATAATTCATTTGTTCAGAAATGCACACTTCATACACATGGTTTAAAGTTTCAAAGGGCAGAGAATGTATAATTTAGCTTTCTCTAGTGGCAGTACTGCTTGGTAAATTACCTAATTATTATCGATTAATTTAAAGCATTAAAGCGTAAATTTCTTAACAACCGCTGGGCTTTTAACAGACAAGTTAAAGTAGGACTAGGATTCGCTGAAAAAATATCACTTGTCTGGTAAGTTGTAAGAAATATCTTATCATATATTGTCTTCATCGGTAATTTAATCGTTTTTTTCACCATTCGTCTGCCCATTTTTTTAGGTTGACTTATAACAACATTTCAATATCATATCAAATGCTTAGAAAACAGAAAATACCATTTCTTTATTTTAATATTAGAAATATACAGATAAAAATTCTACAGCTGGCAGCACTGCAGTGTACTGACAAGTTCAAGACGGTTTATTGGTACTGATGATACAAGTCCTTTAGAAAAAACAATTGAACACAATTTGACAAAATTTGTGAACGGTCTTTTAATTAAATTATTTCAATTCGAAAATGAATGCGTGTTTTTTCACAAACAACAAAAAGATCAAGAGTCAAACATCAAAATGCCTCGGCTGCGGCACGTAATTTTAATTATGGCTTTCGTCTGTAAAATCAAGAATGAAGAATCATCTCGTTTTTATTTACCAATAGTTAAAATTATGGGGTGTGTTTGTAATATTAAAACTACCGCTTTTATGTACATATGTATAAACGGTACACACATATAAACACATTTATTTTTACAATGTTTGTCTGTGTAAAACACAAGTGTACGACAGTTTGTCTTTCGTTTTCCGAGTCCAGGTTCCGAGTCGGGATCGAATGGCCTGATTTTTATGGTTATTGTTCATACGGTCTCAATTAATACAAAAAAAAAAAATAATTGAAAAAAAATTACAAATGGCGCCTGGCGCTTATGTTGCCAAATTACCTGTGTTAGGCAAATTGCTCAAAAACAATACGTCCCTATATAACAATAATAATGTAAGAGACCTAGTATTCGTATTTTTACGGTTTATAATAAAAATAATCTAACTTACACAAATTTAAAAGTCCGGAAAATAAAAAGACTATCAATATATATTTGTTCTTTCACAAAAAGAAAAAATAATCTTTGGATGGTACATTTTTCAAAACCAACCTACCCAGACCTACGGCCTACCCAGTGAATTATTTTCAGTTAACTAATATAACATTAATTGTATATAAAACTTACAGAAAAGATCGCTGTTACATTCCCTTTGTTTATAATTAATGTTCATTGCAAAATAGTGCAAATGGCAGTTTAGATTGACTTTCAATTGCATTGTTTAAAATTTCTTCAAAAATAAATATTTAGGATTAACCATAGAATTATACACTTATATATGGGATTAACTTTACCCCTGGTACGTTACTTCTCTCCATGAGAACTTTCTTGACTCCTAGCTCAATAATTCAGCTTTATAATATTAGTATAGATATAGGTGAGCTGAATATGATGCTATACGCTCATGATACTGGTTTAAGAAAGTGGTTTCGAAGTCAAATTCAATTGACATGATTATACCATATGAAATAATAAATGAAACATACATACATACTTTCAAAGTACAACTTTATTCAAATATCCATTAAACGAATAGGAACATCATCTAACACATATATGTATAGATAATACAGCTGTTTCTATTTCAGTTGTTGAAGGCAATAATGTATTAATACCATTTAAGGTTTTAAACTTACACTACATAACAATACTGTCCTTAAATATTTCATCATGCTGTTTAATTATTACTATAATTGTAACCAGACTAGAAATTATTATTTCATTCAACTTGAAGTCAAATTCTTTATATATATTATTAACAATTAATTTCAAGCTGGGTATAATTAATGTCCAATTAGTTCAGATTTTTATTCCAACCATCAATCCATTGAGCGTCTCCTTAGAACAGTGGTTAACGCGCGGGCGTAGAATCGAGGGGTCCTGGGTTCGATTCCCGATGGGCACTCACAAAAACATGGATTCGGCCTGACAGATTACAGAAGGCTGAAAATCGACCAGAGAAATAGATGTATGATGCTTTTACCCCATTTCCGACATCACATACAATCCATCCATTTTATTTATTTTTTCTTGCTATCTCTTTCTAGCATTTAAGTCTACTTATTTCACAGATAAATAACTTTTGTAATTCCAGGTTGAAACATTTCTCACCACACATTTAAGCTAAATTAAATATAATCTCTCATACACTACATGCTTACCACAAAAAATTAAACTATCAATTATTTTCAACAATTATAGACCAAATCTTTAAAGTCTGTTTTCAATTAAATGCTATACGGAAGTTTCTTAGACACTATATCCTGACTTATGTAAAACACAAACTCCTAGCAGATCTTTCACACAATTTCTTCTGTCTTTGGCTTTTTGTCTAACAGGGCACTTGTTTCATCATCAAGGTCAGGGTTTCTTGTAGCTACAGCATCTAAGGCATCTTGTACTTTCTTCGTATTTAGGGCTCTTTTGTCGAGCTCAGGTATGCTCTCCAACCATTTGAGACTGTCTGGTGAAGCACTGTAGAATACTAATTGCAATTTCTTCTCTTTGAACTTCTTTACTAAGCGAGATATTACCTGGGGATGATTAATATTGTATTTATATGCTTTTGAAATATGAGAGTATATGTAGTTTAAATTGGTCCACAACAATTAAATATAAAGTGTACTAGTTTATGTTTTTATATCAGATGTAGTTTCTGAATCCACATGCTATGCTCTAGTACTTAAAATTATTAATATGACTTATTAGAATATAGTATCTTCATTAACGCTATAACAAAGAAAATAAACACGTAGGTATAATCAAAATCCTTGATATGTCGCCCCAAGATTGTAAGAACCGTTAAATTATTGTATTCCTATAAAGTCTGTCCAAAAATATGTCTAGTTTTCCATATTTATGTAACGATGAAAATAAAGTCTTACTATAGTTTGTATATGAAAAGTATATGCGCTTCGACCAACCTGAGTGGCAGTATAATCACAGAGAGCGATAGCAGAGCAGTCGACGAGCACGGGGCAGGCGGCGGCTGCAGCCGTGCTCAGCACGGTCGCGGCGAACCGCTCCGCGTTCGCGTACACGAGCGCGCGCCGCACTGATACGCGGATTACGTCACCGCTGTTTATCTATACGTATAGAACATAAATAAAATATGCATATAGTGTTAGAGAAAATTTGACGATATTTATGAAGTGTTTGTATATGATAGTGTCTTCAAAATAAATAATAATATGGGCATGTTTCCACAACTCCATGTCAAGACAATTTTGCGTGAAATGTTGGTTAAATTAAGTCTTGATAATAGTATATACATATTACTAAGACCTAAAGCTCTATTTATGTTGCTATGATTTTGTGAGTAATGCCTTAATGACTTAATATTGTTCCACCAAATATATTGCTTATGAAAACCATATTTACTAGACTTTCGATTGGAGCTTAAATTTCATAACAAAACTATTACTATCGAAATTGTAGGTGGAATAAATTTGCTTTTATTTTATATTAATAGCTAGATCTTTGAATCAATCCTACCGTAACTTGAGTCATATCGACCGGCGACTGCATCACATCCTTCACCAGCACGGCGAGCCCCGCCATCGCCCCGACCAGCACCGAAAGTTCTAGACTCTTCCACACTCCCACCATGAACGTTAGGGTCCAGATAGCTAACTCCCTCTTACTACCCTTCCATAGATTAAATACTACGTTTATATCTACCTGAAATGAGGGATCAATTCATATCAATCATAATGTGAAGTCAGATGAAAGAGTATAATTCAAAGACATTTTCAGTTGGCATTTTGAATTAGTCGTGGGAGGTTTTGGTTCGTAAGATGAAAAAGTTTGTTGCAGAGCGCAACGTAGCAAAACGTAGATTCTTTACTTCTCATTTATTGTAGGTATTTTTTGCGCAATTGCTACAGATGGTTGTATAAACATACAAACTCTGAATTAACATAAGAAGGACAGTTTTATTTTAGTTTTAGTACTTCGAAAGTTCTAAAAACTTTATTCCTTTATGATATTGCCAGTATTATGAGTATTATTATAGTATAGGTTAATTTTTAGTCACTTACCATAAAAACTACAGCACATATGAGTACGGAAGACAAGCATGCTTTCGGAATGAAGAAGAAATATTGCGTCAAGAAGTTCAGAGCCAATAGAGTTATTAAACCTGGAAAGATAGAGATGAATGATTACGTTTTACCTGTTTTTCTGACATTGTACTATATTAAATATGTATTTTAATTACATTGGGATCAAGCACAAATAGATTTGCATAACAAAATGTATACCTATGTCTTCGCATGTAACTTGTAAACCTCATTTTAATAAAATAGGAATTAAAAATAATTTATATTTTGTCACTTTTATTTCGCAGTCTTTTAATGAAATAAAAATGTCGTGACAATTTGTAAAATTATTTACAAACAATTCATATATTTCAAAATTGTTAAATTTTCATAATCCGTAAAAAAACTCTATTAAATATTGGTTTAAAGGAAAAAAATCTTATGGCAATTTGTGCAATACCGAAAATTCTTATATTTCACAAAAAAAGTGTTCAAATACATTACACTACAAAACAAATAAATAACTAAAACCTATATAAAAGGCTTGTGTTTTTTGCCAAACGGTAGCCGTTCTCATTTACAAAGCATTTCATTGCTATAAAACTAAAAATTAAATTTAATATTTATGTTTTTTTTTATTTATATCATCGTCGGCAATGGATCGCATGATGGTAGGCACTACCACCGCCTATGAAAATTTGGAGTGGCGTAAGGTCTATTGCAGACAAATGGATTGCCAACTTCAAATTGGAAAGAGATTAAGAAATAAACATACCTGAATAAAACCCAGCGGCCGGAGTCCGAACCCCCGAAGAGTGTGACACGGCTGACCGCGTGAAGGCGCCGCAGGTCGGCATCGCGTGGACAAACGACCCGGCCACGTTACACAGCCCAAGCGTCACCATTTCCTGGGTAGCGTCTATACGACCTCCGGGAGCTGAAATATGAGAATAAATATCGTACTATCATGTTCCAAAAGATTCACTTTACATTTATAATTCTTCTTAACAAATTTTTGAAAGTCTAAATCATTGTTTATTTATATACACTATTACTTTACACTTAAGTATGCAGATATATCAACCTATATGTATTATAGAATAATCTTATAATATTTCAATTAAAAGTACTTACAAAATGCCTTAGCGATGGCTATATTAGCGAGCACCATCACTACAGGCACTATGATCAGTCCAGAACCCAGGTGGTCTATCATCTCCATAAAGCCTAATGTTTGATTGTTCATAACTACGCTAAATGGAGGCAGGCTTACTTGAGGCAGACCTGGTTCTACACGACCTGGAAATAGAAGTAATAAAACGTATGATATCCAGTTAAAGGTGAAGCATTATTTTGTTTGATAGGTGGAATTCTAAAATGTGTACAATTTACTGTACTATTCCATATACATTAACACTAGAGTTGGAATTACCTAGAGGTGATCATTTATGAGGTATGGTGTTAAATAAATAGAAACATCAGAAAAATTATCCAATTTTAAACGCAGAAATCTAAAAAGGCACTTAACGTGGCATTCTTACTATCTTATATCGGCTTTTAGCACTTAACAAGTCAATAAAAGCAAGCTAATAAGACTTAAGATAATTTGCTATTTCGCTCCTCATAATAGCAATGTTACGTCTTTATCTGATTTCATTATAATAAATGAATAATAAAAAGAAAATTACCAGATAATTTGAAGAGTAGCTTTTCTGGATTGTAAGTGCAGTAAGCGACGGTAGATGCGATACCAACAACCAATGCATTCCGTGCTATCGATATCATCCATAAAACTTTTTTCAACCTGTATCTCTTTGGATTCACCTTTATATCTTTTAGTTTCTGAAATGTATACATTCTCATTTATAGCATTATTAAAAATATAATTGTTAACTCTCGTTTTAATATCGAATTATCGTTCTGAAACCAAACTTGATTACAGAGTCTCTAAAGATTTATTTCGCCTAATTAAAACTGGCGGAGTATTGAAAAATATTTATACCATAGCATAACCTACACATAAAATAATTAGGTATCTAAATTTCTTAAATATTTGTGTTTCAGTTATTTGACGTAAGAGTAATTCAAATAGTTAAAATAAAGAAACAAACTCTTAAAGACAGCAAGACAACGCAGCACGACGCTCCCAGGGCACAGTCCGTCCATCGTACTGAGGACCAATTCTTTGATATGAAAGTCAGGTTCTCTACAAGAGATTCTGCGATGAAGCTAAGCCCCAATAGGCCCTTGAGCTGAGCCACTATGATCGTTACAGCGGTTGCTGACGTGAATGCACTGGTCACGGACGGCGATATTATGTCGACTAGGAAACCTAAAATATAAAAATAACGTGTTACTAAATAGATAGTTTGTCTGTTGAAAGACTTCGTTTACTTACTAAAGGGATGGGGGAATATATAATTTAATATTTACTTAAACCATACGTTGGCAGAAACTAGTAAGGTACCTTCTATTTGAAAAAAGCATTTTGATCAAAAAAATTAATATACAATTGATAAATAATTGCTTCAAAATTTATAGTTTAAACAAATCTCATAAAGGTATGTAATAACGCGTTCAAATTCGTGTACATACTATTATAGAACTTGGGTTATTCACGACCAAAACAAACAACCAACCTAACTTTTAGGTCCATAAAATGAAATCTATACTAATGTTATAAAGCTGAATAGTTTGTTTGAACGCACTAAACTCAGGAACTACTCCCGATTTAAAAAAAATTTTCAGTGTTAGATAGCCCATTTATTGAGACCGCTAGTATAATATAAAAAAGCAATAATAATTAAATTTATCTTATCTTTGCAAACAATATAATCTTTTATAGTTTGGAATCTGTATAATCGTTTACCTACTAGTATTGCATAAATGGTTATATTTCGCAAATATTTAACTACAAATTAGATAGTGTCAGTTTGCTTTCCTACGTCACAGCTCTAAAGAGATCTGTATTTATTATCGGTTAAGCTATCTAAGATCTTAATTTATCTACAGGTAATTACTTTTGATTAAATTTTACCGTTTTATATAACAACATATCAATTATTATTATACAAACTCGTTTCGAGTTACACGTGTGCAAACAGTTTATTCCATGGTTAAAGAGCAGTGGCTCAGTGGTAGGAGCCTCGGTACTTCAATAGAAAAGTCGGAGGATCAGGACAACTTAGAAATTGTTATTTTATTTTGTTTGCACATTCCCGACATCACCACTGCACGAAACGGTGAGGGAAAACATAGTGAGGAAACCTGTCTGTCATCCGACACTTGGCCAGCATGCTGGATTATGGCTTGAACCCTTATTGGATGCCTTGCATGAGAATATAATATATGGGTTAATGGCTGAGCGTGATGATGGTCAAAAATTATAGCTGAAATTGCTCATTTGGATTCTATTGGCTAGTTTAATAACAACGTAAACTTCTAAGCTGATGACATTCGTTTATTTCAAAAGAAGATTTTTCTGTGTGGTGACCAATACGCTACGAACATTTTTTATTGAAAACCGCCTATCTTATATACTAATAATTCAAGGAAAATAAATTAATGTAAATAAAACCTCGAAATATATTTACCAAGTTTTAACAATCCCATAATGAAGACCACGCAACCAGACAAGAAAGTCAGCAGTACGACAAATTCGATCGGCAGGCCACGACATATCTGCAGGGTGAGCAGGGCCATCAAACTAGTCGGCCCTATGGAAACCTCTTTCACGGTACCCAGGAACATGTATAGCATTGTACCTGTAAAAAACATTATGTTAGAACATTTTCATTCGTAATAATCTCTAGCTTTTGCCTGCGACTTCGCAGGTTCGAAGTAATTTAATATATGTATGTTGTTATAAATCTACCTCTTGAATCACTCTACCTATTAAAAAAATTCTATCAAAATCCGTTGCGCAGTTTTATAGATATAAGCATACATACATAGGGACAGACTCGGGAAGGGACTTTGCTTTAATCTATGTAGTGATTTTCAATCAACTTAGAAGAAGGACTTTATAAATTCGACTGTTTGTTACCTTAGAACTTTTGACGGGCTGAACCGATTTTGATCATTCTTTTTTTATTTAAAAGTTTGTCTCTATCGTGTGGTATCATTTAAGTTTATTTCTAACAACGTAAAGACGTTATAATTTTTTGTTAAAAAGAGTTATTTGATTGATTATTCCATCTCAATGACAGATTTATTGAAATATGATTTCTAAATGTAACTATCATAGTGTGATATTGTCTTAAACCAATTTGTAAAAGGCCATCAGGAATTTTGTTCTAAATATATCTGCTATACAATGGTAATGGTCGAATTCTAGTAGTCTTGAAAAATGAAAAAAAATGTTGAAAAAGATACTTCGACGAGCAAAATAATGTATTGACACGTACGTAAAACGTATCTTCGAGTCATTTATGTAGTTGTTAATTTGAATCCTTTTTGAAAGATTGAAATGGAGATAAAACAAAAACGAACACATACATTTTCGTTCTGCTGGATCAAAACCTTTAAAAAGCAAATTGTCACGCGGTGTTGTAAAAACAGTTGCCATTATAATTTAAACCCGCTGAAACATAAGTCATTTACTTTCGAGTTTAAATGTAAACTATAAATATAATTTTGTTAATTGTTAAATATGTCTTATCGGAATATAAAAATATCTATTAATTGAAAAGTGAGGCCAAATTCGATAAAAAAAACATATTAGTTTTTGTACCTCCACCTTTCATGTAATAACCGGGTGAAATATATCAAATAAGTTATATCTTAAGAAATAAATTAAAATACTATGCGACGAGAAAAATGGAGCAGGTAGTGACAAATCCATAAAAATTTCCAAATCCAATATATCAACTAAAATATCCGATTAAAATTATTATCATGTTTGAATATGATTAGAAAAATAGAACTGCTCAGACGTCTGCGCTTTATTCCATATTCGAGAAATGAGATTTTACGTTATACAGTGTACTATTTAATGTGTATTTACCGATTTCCAATAGATTTAAAATTTTATTGATAATTCTATATCCCAAAATAAAATCACTAAGTTATATGACTATGACCCAAAATTTGTTAGTGGGTGTAACATTAATTTGATAAAAACAATCTAAACTACTACTACGACCTATGTTTTGGTTATATATTTCCTTATAACGCAATACGTATAGTTAAATCTTGTATTATTACACCCATATGTTCATACATATTTCCCAGTGTTTTGCTAAGTTCCATTTTTTCATCATATCACGCAAAAAATTAGTTTGAATAAATACATACCCATAAATGCGGAATACAGTCCATACTGAACCGGTAGATTCGCGAGCGAAGCGTACGCGATGCTTTGCGGTACAAGAGTCAATCCGAGAGTTATCCCGGCGATCAAATCCGCTATAGCATTAGTGCGGTCGTATTTCGGAGCCCACTCCAGTATGGGCAACCTTCGCTTACATTGCGCAAACCACCCACCCACCGACTTCTTCTTCGACAACGTAATTTCTTGCGCCTCCATCACAACACTACTGACGAACCATAGAAAAAATAATGTAACCGTTCGTACACCTTGCAATTATCAGGAGTACTGGCGTGGTGATGCCTCCGCATTATCTTTATGACAGAACCTGTCCGAGGCTGCGACAAACAGTGGTTGAACCATGATAATGGCTTCTTGTTCTAACACATTGCGACCTTTAATCCATTCGTTTAAACACACGTTATTAGTTCGATAAGTCAGTTTGCCTTTTCGTGTGACATAATTAGCAGGAGCGATAGATACGGGACCGCGTAACCTTTTGTTTTCAAATAAAACATTACTCATAACATGAATAGTGAACTTCAAATACGACCAATTATTAAAAATTAATTGACTTCTGGGGAATCATCGTGCCGCATAAATCATCGAAAGGCATTTCAGCGACATTTAATGATAAAAGCCATTCAAAGTCACTTAATATCAATTTTGGTTTTCCCTTATCTCTCATAAGACATTCATTTATATAAAGCAAATATTCACTTCTTAATAACAAATATGTATATTTATCTCCTTTGCACTAGTCGGATTCTTACTTTACGGCTCTAAATAACAATAATTTCTGTAATTTTTGATGAATTATATAAACCGATATAGAAGAGAACGTCATATAAGATACACGTCTATTTACTTATGTAGGAACTATACTAATAAATTACTAGATTTTGACCTAGAGGTAGACTAAAGATTATGATACAATGCATAACGATGTTATTTTTGTAACAATGTTCTTGACAATACAAAACTAACAAAATTATCTGAATTTACCTAGAAGAATTGCTATTTATGAAGCTTAGCTTTTGCCCTTCAATATCAATAATATTTAATGATAATTGCGAGCAATGTTAAACAAACAACGTAATGAAACAAAAGAAATCATTTCTAATTTTGTTAGAGCTTGGCTAATGACGATCCACTCAAAGTAATAATAAAACAACAATGAATTAATACCATTATATTTATTTCTATACAACCGATGTTTATTGAATACACATCCAGTAAATGCACATAAACAATCATTATACTTTACAATTTAGCTCAGGTACTTACACTAGAGTATATATAAATGTCAGTACAATATAATAGTATATAAATAAATATTAATTTACATTTTTGTAACACATTGCGAGCTTGAAAGTGTTGGACGATTAATTAAAAGCTATGAAATAAATCATTACAACAAATTATATTATTTTTTTATTACAATAAATTAAAACGACGTAGTTAACAATAAAAAGTTAAATGGACCAAAATATCCCAATAATTATATTTTACTTGACTTTCTTCATGATTAAATCTATCTGTTCGTCTACACGAGCGCTCGTACCTCTGTAACAAACGCACATAAATAGAAGCATGAGCTGTGACCACATCGGCAGGATTTTCAGAAAACATTTTTTCAAAAAACAACAACATTATAGCGTTTTCCACTCAACATGCACTTATTCGCACAATTGTATTTTTTCAATGTATCTCATTAATTTGTTACGCAAGTTTTCAAAAGGGTTAGTAACCTCTGCGAGTTTGTTGCCGCCAAAACGAGATCTTGAGAATTTTTTATTTTTTTGTTTTCTTAAGAGTTGTTTCCCAACTTACTGTTTTATTTTTATTTTTTTTTTTGCGAAAGTATTTAAAAAAAATCGAAATTGTGTCTTTTATATACCAACAGTAAAAAATACCATTTCGAACATATACAATAATAAACTGTGCCAATTATCAAGATGCAATTGTATAACTAGTAATTACATACATAATTCTTAAATAAAACAGAAAATCTTTAAAAATGGCGAATCAAATGATTCTACACATGTGAAACAACGACTTATAGCAGTAGGTACCTGTACGCGCTGGGGTCCGGCCCCACTATAGCAATCAGCTGCGGCACCTCTGCCGAGTGCTGCGCGAGGCGGGCCAGCGCGGTCATGGTGCGCCACAGGTGCTCCTCCGCTGGCGCCCACTGTGTCAACTGCAGCGCGGCCATCGCCAGCTCCACGCATACCTCGTCGAACACCTGCGGACGGGGCATTCGCAGAGAAATCTTTTGGGAATTTTGGCTCGGACGAGACGATATTTTTTCATATTGGAAAAGTGTAAATTTTTGATATGTAGGATCATATATTTATATGGAATCAGATACTATAGGAAGTCGTGTATAAATTAACGAATGTTTTTATTTTATAAGCATAGATAACTTTGTATTATATGATATCTAAAGTATCCATCTAAGCGCTTATAATTCGACCCTCCTCACCTATAAAATTAACTACCTCAAATCAAAATCGAAAGAACAAATTTCAATGAAATCATTACAATCCGGCTCCGATTGAATAAAGACAAATGTAAAAAAATGTATTCTTTGTTATCCGATTGAATAAGGATAATAAATAATTTGAAAATCAAAACCCGGAGGGAGCGAGCAGATAGTTATTTACGTAGATACAGATAATACCTCTAATTCTATTCAATTAAAGTTCGGTACCAAATTTTTAGGGAAGTAGTGGCAAACAACGAAGTTGCAAACAAAACATTCGCCACGATATATTCCATCAAAAATGTTTTAAGACCAATAAACAAGAACATAAAATTCATGAATTACATTTAAACATATTTGATTAGCCTGACAGTAAACTAACATTGAACTCTTTCATTAAGAGCGGCAACATTTTTATGAAAAGTAAATAACAGAGGCGCGTCGTAAAATTTCTTAATGGACGTATCAACAAACGTAATCCCCTGTCGCCCTGTTGTTGTCGAAAATGATAAAATTATACGACTTGTTCCGAGGCGAATCTTTCCACCAATTAATGATTTACAATTACCATAGATTTGGTGCCGGCAATCTGTTTAAATCTATATTATATTCAATACATTTGACAGTATGAAATTCTACAGAGTTGCTATTTGCCACAGGCCATATGAGAGCAAACGGATTTCGATCTATATTTATCACTTAGATGTGCTTTAATGGTTCCTACTTTTTTTTATGTGTATGTCAATCTTAGCCTGCAAGGGCTAATACACTTAGCACGGACGTGGATGGTTCCTTCATTTATAGGTAAAAGCGTATTAGGTTAAATGTAAACCATCTAATGATGCACTTTAGGTAGTTTCTCACTATGACAGAGAAAAACCGTATATGTAGATCTAATCTTTATGAAATAATGAAGAAATGAATCTTGTATAGATGTCGAATGATGCTTATTTCACACTACTACATTCTATTCCTATATAGGACATAATTTATTGTAAGCCAATAATATATGGAACAGTACAGTGGTCAAACTGTATCACTGTTTTTTTTATGTCACCGTCGACAATGGACAGACATTACGCCTCTGCAAATGGATTGCCGACTTCAAATTGGAAAGGGATTAAGAAATGAATGACGAGAGAAATAAAGGAAAGCCCTAGGAAGGGTAAGGAAAATGATATGGGCCTCCGACTCCCCCACTCACCGAACGAAACACATCAATATGCTATAATTTTGTGTTATATAATAATGCGCGATGTTTTTGTGCTATGAACTATGCTATATAACTACTATATACATATATTGTTCTATATATACAGATAGCCGGAAAGAAATATTTTATACAGAAAATTTGCTTCATAGATAATGAAATGGAGCTAGCTAATAATGTGTTAAAAATCATTAAATAAATTATATGCATTTACTCGAATGAAGGAGTCGATTGCTTTAAATAAATTCGTGCGACTTTGATATATGCAATTTCCGTTGCTATTTTTTTTTTAGAAATAAAAACCAGGATCAATAGCTCTATTCTCAAACTCAAACATTTATTCATTCAACTAAACTTCCTATAGAAGCACTTTTGTAATATAGTCGATCACATCAACTATTACCATAGAAGAGTTCGTTCGTTGATTACTATAAATATTTTCATAATGTTCAGACTCTATATAGGAAACAATTTTACTTGTAAAATTATATATTCGAAAATCTGCGTGGAAGATTGTTAGTCAGACATTGTACTAATATTATAAATGCGAAAGTTTGTAAGGATTTGTGTTTGTTGCTCTTTCACGCAAAAACTACTGAACCGATTGCAATGATATTTGGTACGTAGACAGCTGGACAACTGGAATAATATATAGGCAACTTTTTATCTCGATATTCCTACGGGATACGGACTTACGCGGGTGAAACCGCGGGGCGCAGCTAGTCTATTATAAAGAGAAAGACACAATAGAGTGAAGTATGCTTAAATATTACATAGTGTACAAGAAAACTACTAACCAAGTTCAAGATTTAATCGCTTCGTGACGTCATATAAATCTATTCAATCATAATTTAGATACGCAATTCGCGCCCGTGCTCATGAGCTATTAATATGAAACAACGCCTTTAAGCCATAAAGTACATTAAACAAAAACAAACATAATTTATAACGCAATTAAATTGTTTACTTGATAACGTTCTCTACTTGTACATTTCACGGCCATGGGATTCCTTCTGGCGTATTTTCCAAAATATTGTCGTACTTTACCTTGCGTCTGCATATGCTTATATTGTTGCGAGAAAATCACAGCAGTTTGGCTTAAAGATTGTATTATTCAAATATACGAGCGACTACAGGAGCAGAAGAAGGCTATCATTTCGACTGTATTTTTTGTGTTTGTTACCTCATAACTTATTACTGGCTAAAGCGATTTTGTATATATTTTTTTTCATTCGAAAGCTGCCATGTAGGCCGATTTTTATTCGGTCTAGTTACGGTTCAGTTTTTGTTAAAAACAATTATAGTTTCAACTGTAATCGGAGAATCTACGTACAATATCCTAGAGACAATTTTTAAGGTCATTATTATCTAATATATAAAATTCTCGTGTCACAGTTTTCGTTGCCATACTCCTCCGAAACCGTTTGACCGATTTTGATGAAATTTTTTGTGCTTATCCGGTATCTATGAGAATCGGCCAACATCTATTTTTTATCCCGATATTCCTACGGGATACGGTCTTACGCGGGTGAAACCGCGGGGCGCAGCTAGTTATTATATAATACTTAGTATTAGGTTAATTTCCTCCTTGCCCATAAGAGCGACGAAAAATAAAATACACCAACACACTGCCCCAAAACTGCTGTTAGTTTCTCTCGAAATAATTATTTATTTGTTCGACATACAAAGCATTAATCACATTTCCAAACAGGACACTTCCCAGTCTCTGTGTATCTAACATAGATTGGCAGGCAAACAAATAGTTATCGCTACGAACGCTTCTTAGAACCTATTTGTTGAAATTACATTGTCTTATATTTGTACGATTAAGTCGTCTATAATGTTACTTCCTTCTTAATTTGTCACAAAAATAATTATTCATATTACACTAGCTGCGCCCCGCGGTTTCACGCGCGTTAGGTATGTATCCCGTAAGAATATCGGGATAAAAAGTTGCCTATATGTTATTCCAGTTGTCCAGCTATCTACGTACAAAAATTTTAGGGCAATCGGTTCATTAGTTTTTGCGTTAATGAGTAACAAACATACACACATCCTTACAAATTTTCGCATTTATAATATTGGTAGGATAGGATGAAAGTGTTCATTCTTTAAAATTTATATGGCTTTTAAAAACCTTTTATTCTTGAGCCAGAAATATTTGTGATAACTGGTATTTTAATTTACATTTTTTTAGCTAGCAAGATTGATAAAGTGAGTCTTAAACACTCGAATTTTAACGAGAAGGTACACCTAAGAAAAATCTGTCTGCAAAGCAAAATTCAATGAGATATGAGAAATGAGAGTGATCTAAAAATGTCCAATGAGAAATTATAATACGAAGAATAACTGTTAACTGTATTAGTTATAAATCACACACAATGCATTAATATAATATCTTTGAGGTTGGATATTCTATAGCCATGCTCAAAAGAGGTTAAACATACAAATTTAAAGGGGTGGATATAATTAAAAATCTGGTATAAATAGCAAATAATGTTATTTAATTTAATCTTACGGCATTAGATCAGAATGTATATAGTTTGATCTAGTTAACAACTGACAATAAGGTAATCAAAAGGAATCAAATCAGTTCGATGTTAACTTATTTAATATATACATTATTTAAAGTTTATATATTTCAAAATCTAGGTAAAGTATGATTGAGGATAACGAAACAATACGAGACTGTATTAACCATTATTATTATTTTTATCTAAAGAGTGTACAGAACTCGAAATTCTGTACGTAACTCGAAACTATTCAAAAGCTAAAACTAGCATGTTCTTTACCCCCATGACACTAAACCAAATCGAACAGACACCGAAAAACAACAGCAATACATACGCAATGTGTCCCGAAGTTTTACCTTAAACTTCGCTTGGGCAGGCAGCTGCTTGCGAATGTTCCCGCCTAACCCCAACCGCTGAAACGTACACAGCTCTGCAGCGATACCATATCGAACCAAGATGATTATGTGAAACCAGTATGAAACTTCTGTTATCTCAGACAGTGAAGCGTTATTATCCCTATTATTATACCTTTAAACGAGCAATATATAATTATATAATTGGAATCTCGGAATCGGCAGCAACGATTTTCATGAAATTTAGTATATAGGGGGTTTCGGGGGCGATAAATCGATCTAGCTAGGAATTTTTTTAAAAAATGTCATATTCGTGTTTTATTCGTGTTTTATCGACTTAAATTTACTTGCGTTTGAGTAGTCCCAATTTATTATGATTCTTAGAATAATAATACTATAAATGCGAAAGTTTGTGAGGATGGATGCATATGTATGCGTGCGTCTGTTACTCTTTCACGCAAAAACTACTGAACCGATTGCAATGAAATTTGCTTCGTAGATAGCTGGACAACTGAAATAACACATAGGCACTTTTTATACCGATATTTCTACGGGATACGGACTAACGCGGTTTCGACCGCGGGTCACAGCTAGTGGTAATTAAAACGTTACTAACTAGTAAGAAATGTATGCCATAATAAATGACAAAATTATTGCCCTAACCATGTTAATTACTTGGTTAGTCCAAACACTGAGAAAACAAAGTATCGAAGAATTAATGTCCGCACTCTACAGTTTTTGTTATGTCAGTATTATGGAGTGTGGATTTGTATCCAGATTAAATTATTTAATATTAGCCAAAGCACACCCCACTGTTAATAAAAACATTATCGTTAAAAAAAGTCGAAAAATTATGTTATCCGTTTATCTTTCTTTATAATAAAATTAGCGCAGTTATAGACATACATATAGGTTAAAAGGAAAATGCCTCCCAATTGCGTAATACGCATCTTTGCTAACAAACGTAAAACATATGGATTAACACATCTTCGCTAAAGGAAACTGTTATCGCGACGTAGGATTTTGTATGTCATGGAAATTGATATGAAGTGTTATTTAATTAAGAAAAAATATGAGATAACGTGTTCTGTTCAATTAGTATCAATGAAAACAGTCGAGTTAATATTTATAGTGTTCTATTACTATTTATATAAGTATCACTATACATATATAGTGATAATTATATAAATAGTAAAGGTTGATTTACTTGATAAGGGTTATTGTTCTTTTTAACATTTTTATAGAAGAATATTATATACTTTTATAAATTTTATATTAAGACCAAATTTATGGCATGCCTATTCTTCATATTATTTTTGTGTATTCGAATATATTGTGTAGTAGGTACTCATACCGAATTAGAATTTAGATTTTTTTAACTTGATGTCGATTCGCCTTTAATAAAAATTTTATATTTTTATTTCTTGTAAAAACAGTAAACGATTTATTCTCAAGTTATAATTCTATGTTCATGTTTGTAAACCATTAAAGCATTGTCAAAGTTATCACTCAATTATGAATTAATATTTGAGTGAAAGGAATACCATAAAATACCAGACTCTTCCCAAATTATTTACTTGCATTTAAATTTTCGGTAAATTCTAAAATAATAAAAATATAAAATAATCTCTCGATAGGTTAAAGGTTTCCTGTCGGCTGTGCTCTGTAAAAATTGCTTCCTGAGGCGATTGTATTAAATTATGTACTTTGACAATTCAAAAGCGCTTTTGATGGAAGCCTAGTTAATGAATAAACGTTTGATTTCAGATGCGACATGTCTCAACATCTCGACTAAATTAATCTTAAAATCGTGCTAAAAGTATTTGAAGAAAACCTAACCCACTAGGAAGTATAATGTTTATGGTTTTTTTTTTGTATTACATTGAATTAGTATTACATTGAAAGAATTTTAAATCTAAAGCTAAAAATACATCAGGATACAGACCACGGTCTTTACCTCCTTGCTGGCGATATTGTACAACAGGGCTGTGCCACACTCACGCAGCTCGGTTTGCTCGCTCAGCATGCATTGGACGCATACCTTAACAGATGAACGTACATAAGATTAAATTAAATTGCTTTTTATTATGATTAAATTAGTTTCATTCTTAAACATAAGTTAGTAAAGATGTAAAGAACAAATATTTTAAATTTAATAAAGAAAAAAATATTGATTTATTTACTTTGGTGGTAACCCTAATATTGGATAGTGCGTGTCCGCGGTGTTCCCATTCGCTGATGTATAGAAGCCATTCTGATGACGACGTGTTTTCAAAGAGATTGCACATCTGTGGACAATAATATAGGTTTAAAGACCGGATAGAGTATGTGACCTAGAGTACATCCTGGTGGAACACCTTATAACATGATTATGCAACGGATCTAGTATGCAGACGTACACACACATACGTTGTTTAGTTTATCTTCCATATCTAGTCGAGTGTTCGATTTAACACAACTGAATGGAATATAACCAACGGATTTATTAAACATCAAGCTTTTTGACCCTATCTTTTTTCCGAAGCATATGTTTGAATTTTTTTTATCTAATAAAAGGAACATTTATCAATGTCACTCAAAAGCAGGACTAGCGCGAGTTGCTTGTGTAAGCGATTACAAAAGCTGCTTTAGAGTATATAAGGAAATATACAATTTAAAAGATACCTAAATTGCAAAGACAGCCAAAGCATGTTGTTCCTCTTGAGGACTATGATAAAATGATTAAGAGCCACTTACGAACAGAGCCAGAGCGTGCTGCTCCTCCAGGGGCAGGGCGTCGATCCCGTGCGCGTAGCCCAGCAGCGCGTGCTGGCGCCGGTCCTGATGCAGCACCAGAGACACGTCGTCGCGGAGAGCGCTCGCGGCGAGGCAGCGGAGCGCGCTGATGCGGGCCGAGCTGGAGATGCTCGGGTCGGAGAGGATGCGACCTGATGGAAGAATATCTCCGATACTCTATTGTCTAGGGTTAGTTGTTGATAAGCAGCTCCTGTAGCCTCTTCACTAAAGTGGATCTACGGAATACAGTGGGGTTTTGGTAGGTAGGAATCGGACATAACCAAGGGCTCTTTCCCCGAGGGAAATGTGAGTATCCGTGAGTATCTATGCAAGATTTCCCACTTAGAAATAGGGTTGTTGATGGATGGATGGATGGATGGATGGATGGATGGATGGATGGATGGATGGATGGATGGATGGATGGATGGATGGATGGATGGATGGATGGATGGATGGATGGATACAGAAATTGACTGTATGTTATTTATCTGGTTGGATTATTTAAAACAACATAGCTAGAAATCTCAAATTCATTGAATGTCTAAAATCTCTAATACAAATCATATTGGTGCCAAAAATTGTAAGCAGAATACATACCAATGAAACTTAAAAAGTCGTCGCCCAGAACCCAGCTACCCTCACCCTGAACCAGGTATTGCTGTAATTCGTCAAGACTTTGCTTTTCTTCCGGTGAAAGTTCGACACCATCTAGATTTTTCGCGAACGCTTCAAATTCTTGTGTGCCCTGAAAATTAGAACATTAAACCATTCAATTTTAAGGATACCCAACTGATTAATAATATAATATTTTGAATAACATAATATCAAAAAGAAAGTTCTACACTTTGGTGTATCTAGATTATTTATTAAATACGAATGTATATAAATCTCATAAACGTAAAACATCCCGATGGAAATATTCTGGAGAATCGCGAGTGATATTGGCACATGGAAACCATAGCGGTCATAAACTCCCAAAAGTCGCCAAAACATGTTTACACTAGACTTACATCACACATATAAATAAACATGAATAAGCTTTCTATGTACGAAATATTTTACGCATTCAACCCATCTTGGAAATTGATATTAAAAATAATAACGAAATGACTCCAACGATGCATTAACGAGTGCATAAACATGTGCTCAGCCATAAAGTATTCGTCGTAAAACATTTTATTCACATCCTGCCAAATTATACTTTGTAAAAGTATCTCTAAAAACTTTTCAAACGATGATTTCACTTGGAAACGTGGCGATATAAAAGGTGGATACAATTATGAATGATAACACGTCTCTATACGTATTTAGCTTAAAAATTTAAAATGCAACATTTATTACTAGTTGAACACGACCTTAAAGTCATTGCAAATTATTTGAATGATTAACAGATTATTTAGATAGTAGGATTTATGTATACCCAGTTCTATCGACCTGTGTATCTAATTGCTTTTCACGCAAATTTCGTGTTTATTTGACATTTCGAATAAGGCCACAAATCTATCAAAGACTGCAAGTATTTAGGCGGTACCAAAGTTTCCTATTTTAACATTTTTGCAAATATTTCCATAAATCGCATTTAACGCTAAGAAACTAAAATTTTATTCTGTTAAAGAAACCTCATCAGTTTTGATTAGTTACCACTATATCTACATATTTCCAATAACTTACATCAATATCCCTGTAAACCACGGGTGGATCCCTGGACCTCTTCCTTTGCTCCTCAGCGCGTCGTTCCTCCGCCTCCACCTCGAGGTCTCGAGAGCTGGGTCCGGCCAGGGAGACTGGTTCTCTAGGTTCCACGGCTTCTACTGCTTCTGCCATTTCTATATGAATAGCCAATGGTGTTATTGTTTGAATAATTTTTAAGGGGAAAACAATGTCGCTTTTAAATGTAACATTAATGTGATGGACGATCTCAATAAGAAAAAGCATATTGATTTTCCTACATTATTTCTCAAACCTCCTCAGCCCCTTTAACAAGAACCCGAGCAAAACAAAAAACATCAAGAGAAATATTTTCCTTTTTGGGTGTTTCGAATAACTCTGAATATAAATCAGAGATAAACTTTAACCCTAAGTGGTCATAACTTCTTCAATAACAATCTCAAAAAACACACAAAAAACACAAGAAGCAAGAATTAACGGAACAGAATCAATTTCTTTGGCTAGATAAATAGCTTCGCGAATACATTTATACCAAGATATTTCGGGCGTTTTATTTAAAGTTCCTCCCTATTCGCTAAGACTGGAACATTAATGCTTTAACATTGGTTTAATTGAGACACCAACATTAAAACAAATGATATTTTACACGTGTTCTCAACTTACTTGCGCTAATTAATTTATATACAAAATAATATGCACGACAACTGGATTGAAGCGAAGAGAGCGACACCTCAAATAGATCACGCTGCCGGTTTGGAACGGTTTCTCAATAGTGTTGACTTCGAACTATTCCAATGAGCACGTGTACGGCCCACGTTGCGCCAAAAATAACACCATCCACAGAACCACCACCTGTCCACCACCTGACCTACCTTCAAGTAGCCACGAGTCACCAAGTGATGGTAACAGTTCTCTTGCCGCGAGGAAACTGCCTCACGTTCGCTCCACTTTGGCAACATGCCAAAAATCAGCGGACGATGCCTCATCGCAATTATATTTATAATCGTACAATCTAAACACGAACCATGGCATACCCCATACATTCATAAATTGGAAAACATTTTGAAGTGCATGCATTTTTGTAATTATTAAGTGAGGTTAAGATTATATGCGTATTTGGAGCAGGCGATAGTGTTTCCAACCGGCCTATTTGAGGAGCGTTCAACTGGTCAGGGAATAAATAGACGAGGTCGATCACATTTGTCTAGCGTTGCTCGTTGTTCTATAAAGATTTCAATCGTCACCTTTGTTTTATGATCACGTTTTGTGCTAGCACGCCTATTGATTCGATCAATTACTATACGACGTCATGTGATAGGAAATGATCGATAATTTCATAATTGTTTATATGAGTATACACTCATATCATACATATATACATATGTGGGTAAAAACTACTCATAGGAATGTTATATTGACAATTAAGGAACATTAACTAATTCTCAAAAAACAATACATTAAACTCAAGTAAATGAATGCAGTCATTTTGAAATATTTTCTCACTTAACTGAATAAACTTTTTACGGCTGTCTATAAAAAGTGTGAGTCAAGTATTTACAATCAGTGTCCAAAAAGCTGGTGTTATTGATTATTTTTTATACATACCTATTTAATTATGTTTACCTATTACATATTATAACACACAAACGCGACGTAGCTATGTCTTATCATATAATGCTTAATACATTCAATCGTCAACTAAAACATATGCCATATTAAGTTACTCTTAGTTAAACAGTTTATTTTATTAATTTGAAACTAAATTATGAATACTTATATGCCAAACACAAGAAAATACTACTAACATACCTTCAGCATCATCGCCAGTGCCGCCTTGTTCGCGCAACTTCTTCCGCTTCTTCTCCTTTTTCCGTTCCTTCTTCGCTAACTTCTCTGCTATTGTGTTTCTCTTCGCATCCAATTCCTGAGACACTATCCTATGGCAAAATATTAATTGGTTTTTAAATCGTTTTTAAATTAGACCATTAATAAGGTGTCGGTTATACGTTTCTAGCAGTAAGTGGAAATTGCTGACATCTGAGTTTTGCCTTTTATTTTGTAGGATATGAAAACTGTTTGATTAACGGATGATGGAACCATAAGATACTTTCCAATTGGCACACAATACAAATCAATTTTTAAGGTTAATGCAAAATTTAGAAGCATGTCTACAAAATGTAACGCGGAAATGATAATAAAATCAGGAAATGATTTTTATTTTTTATTATGGATTCTACCATTTAAAATAAAGTTTGTCATGGTTATATTGTATGATGACTGGATTCTATTCAAGTTCAACTACGATAGCAATATAATAAATGTCTACAAATAAGAACGCATCATCACTTTTCGATTTTTATTTAATTTTCACTAAGTAATGTTATATATTCTGTTACAATTTCGAATCAGGAATCATAGAACATTCTAGAACGGTCTCGACTGATCACGCGGTGTTGTACGCAGAATGCGATAAACGTTCGCGGCCCGCAGTATCATTGCGAGTCCCGCCGCAGCAGCACGCAGCGAAGCCACGTGATTCGATCCATTGGACCTACGTGATAATTTTTATATGATTTCTAGTTAATAGCCCATATTTTTTAGTATATATTAGAATTGATTGAATTGAATACTACATCAATAATGACACATTCCTATTTGAGCAAATTGTAGGATAACACTACGAAACTAAAAAAAAAATTATGCCTAGAGCCGTTGTCATATTTGTTACTTTCATAGACTTTCGATATTTTCCATTTTTCGCTACAAATAAAATCTGAACAGTAATAGAAACTTTATTTACGTTTGAAGCCTTCTATGTGACGTACGATAAAATCTCGAGGACCGCAGTAACAAAATAAATGCACAGAACCCAGTCGCAGCAATGCGCAAAGAACGTAGATGATTCGGATGATACCTATTCCAAAAAATTATAATTTTTTTACTTTTTTATATCCGGATCGGATAGTTCAAACAGATAAGCTTAGGGATTTGGCTTTTCTTTGAGATCTGAAGTATCTGCTAGAAAGCAATACAAACTGAAAAAAATTACATTGCTTTGTTACAGATAATATACAAAAAAGTAGATCTCAAGATGATTAATTAGGTACATGATAATAAAATAGAATGTTGAATATTTAAAAAAAACTTGGATTTACCTGGCTTCTTCAATTTGGTTATTGAGAGTGAGATAATCTGGACTGTCTTGACGACTGTGGCGGACTCCATTTGCGTACACCGCCTGAAAATATAGAAATATTTAATATCCGAATATATTCATAGGTTCATAACCTATAGGTAAATTACAAGTCCGACTCGAGGGACCAAAAATTTTTATTAATTAGTTACAAATTAAATTGCTTCAATGAGATGATTATCGTACTATTGGTATGGAATAACTAATCGTTGGTTTCAATTA
The DNA here is from genome assembly GCF_012273895.1 of Zerene cesonia. Classification (NCBI taxonomy): domain Eukaryota; kingdom Metazoa; phylum Arthropoda; class Insecta; order Lepidoptera; family Pieridae; genus Zerene; species Zerene cesonia. Next base: position 7,445,174 of record NC_052116.1, on the reverse strand, counting down.
TTTTTGCACACTGATCGGTACTGAATCATGCATATATATACATACTATATATACTATACAATATAATATTTATGCAATAATACCTTACTGTTGTAACATAGGATCTACTTTTATACATATAACGATGGAACGAATAAGAATAGAAATAAATTTTCTTTTTATCTTCTTTAAAATTTTATATTTATTATTATATTTTATGCTCATTTATAAAGCATTGCAATCATATAAAACCAAAAATTAAATTTATCAATATCCACGTTTAACCGACACAATATTGTAATCATTGTAACAATGTTCCATATAGGTTAAGATGGTTCGTAATCATCCCAATAGATGGCCTATATGTATGCCATAATATGACCTCAATAGATGAGTGCCCCTCAGGCACATAAAACCGAAAGGGTAGAAGAAATTCGTTTGCAAAGGTGGGATCACGGGGATGACCGAGAGGTCAGGCGTTGCTACGGTTAGGCTAAAGGACGAGCGTTCGAATCCCGCTTAGTGATAAATTGTTTCTTTTTTTTGTTTCAATTTGTATTTTCATATATAAAGCACTTCAATGCCATAAAACTATAAGTTAAATGAAGTAAGAACTTAAACATTTTATATTAGACATTAAATAATACAAAAAACCTTATAAATATTAGTATGAAAGATTGGCTCCTATTATTCGGAATATTTTTATAGTGTTGAGTACAAAAGTAACATATAAAAATAAGAAAGAAGTTCAGGTTATGATGTTAAATTTGATTTGCCAGATTCTAATAGGAATAGTTTTTGCAATTTAGAAGAAATTTCCACGCATTAATTGCTATTAAATAAGAAAATTTATTATATATTTTACAAGGTTGTAACGTGATAGATTGCATTATTTGTATATCATGATGCAATTATAAACATAATTACTTAAAGATGTTTGACGTTTAGGAAGAAAGAGATGATCTTCTGTCTCTTGTCTATGGACACAACAAACGGTTGAATTGTCCTTAAACGCGTTAACTGCGTATGCGGTTCCGTACCCGTCTAGAGACCACAATATTTTCTTTCTAGACGAGATAGAGCTAGAAACTACCTATACCTGCTCTATCTGTATACTATGATAAAATTATTATAAAAAATAAACATGAAACTAAACATTTATCATCCTTACACTAGCATTCCTATTTGGTAGCTTATCTATGTACAAATAATGGAAAATAAATAAAATCTATTAAATATGTGCATACATTTGATTTTTATCTTTTATAAATAACATTATTGTTATGTATAGTATTGTACGTAAAGTCTAAATTTATGAAAAAACATTTTCAATCTGTCTGTACAGGCAGAATTAAAACAACCAATTACGAAATAAAATATGGATACATTTATTCTTCAAGTTTTCATATTAGGAGGAATATTGTTAATAGTTTATTTTTTTAATACGACTATTAATAAATATGTGATAAGTCATTTCGACAAACTCAAAATTCTTCGTGCATCAGATCCAACACTGTACCATTTATTTTAGTGAATCTCTATGATAGTCAAAGGGCTACTACATCTTAGCATGGACGCGTGGGTGAACTGATGATTCACCCTGGGAGCGACACGCTCAAGGCCGTTCCCCTTGACGGGGATCACAAACCTCGGCTTAGGCTGTCGCACGATGAATCATATTAACATTATAACTATTGACATCCAATGTCAAAATCACTTTCTGCCTAAATACAACTGAATCATAACACTGCAACTGTTATTGCAATGATGCATACTTTTTCTACGGGTTTTCCCTAAAACAAGAGAAACCTTCACGTGAAACGGCGCGGCTCTGCTAATATTAAACAGTATAAATACTTGTTTATTATATAACAATCTTTACAAAATAACTGTCAAAGAGTACGCTTCGCAAAATGGAAACAGTGAAGGACGAATCACTATGTTACTTTGGTCTAAAAATTTACAGGATATTTCTAGAACATTCTGAGGGTCGCGTTTTACTTTTCCAGTGGCGTTTTTGCAGTACTTATGTTTTTATCTTTTGCAATTTATATAAACTTATAGATATGGCAAGCTTTTGACAATACATGTATCGAAATTAAACAAGGTAACTAACTAATAAGGTATCAAGATAAGGATAGTGTAGCGTTGTTATGGGTTGTTATTTTAGTAGTTGTTATTTTATTTATGCCATTTTTTTGGCTTTTGGCTTTCCTTAGTTTATATAATTTTATATTGCATTTATTTGTAATGCCGTATAATTTACTCAAAACTAGGTAACAAGAACTAATTGTAAGATTATTAATTTAATAATGAATGAAACAGGTGCTTTTGTACACTTTATTAAATTATTTGGGTGTAAATATTTACCACATTATATCAAACCGATACTTATTTCTATGTTAATAAAGTCGAGAATATACTTGTAGTATATCTGCTCTTATTTTAATTTAGATATTTTTACAGCTTGAATTAATTATTTATATATGTAAATACATATTATGATTGTTTTTAAAGTAGGGCATATTTACATATGGTATATTTTGCATTGCAAATTCAGTGGAGTCCCTTTAAGGGATGGGTAAAAAAGACACAATTATATTGTTATTTATTTATATATACATAACTAAACTTAAAAATAAATAGATATAGTTGCATTAATATAAGAAAGATTTTCTACAAGATCATGAAGAACAGAAGGAAGGTTTAAAAAAGTAAAAAGCATAGTTATTATTATTACAATGTGAGACAGAGATGGAAGATACGTTTCACACAACTTTGTCCTTGTTTGCTTGTGTATATAGTTAATTATATTGAATTCTGATAATATATTATAATATTGCTGGTCATTTGAAAGCAAATAAAGATTACATTTATGGCGCAATTCCACTGGTTTACTTGGAAATCGAACATTAAATAGGCACATATTTAGGCAATCAACTAATTGTATTTATTATTTAAACTACCTTTACAGTTCATGGTTATATGGAGTTAAAACATGCTATAATTAAAAAAAGTTATTCTCATATCATCGTCACATCATATAGCTATATTAATTAACTTATAATAAAATACGTAAGATATAACATGCTTTCCATGTACTGAAAGGAAATAGTGAAAAACCACATTCAATCTTGTGTTATACAATTTCATGCAAGTTTTATTAATATAGAAAACATCGGCACAAAAGACCTTTTCGTTTTTAAATGTCTCCCTCATTTTCTCAACATTATATGGGCTTAAAATGAATTATATTATACAAAGCATTCATATATGATTTATTCAACTTTATGAGTTACACAACACGCAGTTAGTATTATTACACATACACACATGTTTTTGATTATTTCCCTTTTAAATAAATATTTCATTTGGATAGATTTGGTTTTTAATAAAAGTATAAATAAATCATAATCCTAACCTGCAACCAACATGAAAAATATTTAAATTCTATTATTCATTGATAGCGAAGGGAACTACTATCATATACATGTCTATAGTTATAGACCATATTATCATAGAAAGATGGGTATTTTTTAGTATTTGACTAAAACTAGTCACGAGATTGCGATATAATTCGATGCGGCTAAATACACACAATACAGAGACAATAAATATTTTCTACAAAAAAGTCACCGATGTCTTCTAAATACGAGTATATACTATATACCAGTCGATGCCGGGGCGACCAATGAGTATAGAATAAATAAGGAATATCAAAACTTACAATAGCTTTTAGTGACCATTGCTACGACTTGGGCCACTATCGTTCTCATTTCTATTTTTCGAACTTTGCAAAGTCGTTTTCTGTAAAATTTACTGTATTTTATTGCAAGTATTATTTAAAAATGATTTCCCCAAAATGCAATAGACTGCACGCTTTCATAAAATTGCGATGATAAAAAAGCATAGGAAAATAATATTGATCTAGGGTTCACTATAAAATAAAATACTACTATTTGGTTCTGAAATGATAAATAACAAATTCGCTGGAAAGAAAAAATCTACATAATTTCTTGTTTGATTTCATTCATTCTTTAGTTTGATATCCTTGATTTAAGAGTTCTGAAATTTAAATTATCAACCAGATTTCTGCACTCTTACACGAGCCTGTACTATTTTGATTTAAAAGTCTTACGAAAAACTGTAGACAAACGAATGAAGACCATTTCGATACGCGACATCGTTGTAAAGATTTGATTTGATTTGAGCCTTTGCATGTGCGTATAAATGCCGTTAAAATCACAGGCATTGCAAAATTAATTAACATTAGCAATTCAATTTTAATTAGTCTAGACCCCGAGACCCAAGTAGGACAAACAATAAACTAGTCAAACTCAGTGCATAGTCATAAATATGATCGTCATATACACATGTTTTAAACGTGACAATGCCGTGTGATTGACCTCTGGCATGGTAGCGTATGCGGGCACATGCCGTAAAATATGCAAATTGAATACTACTTAGGTAAACTACGCATAGACATTATTGCATATGCCGCCTGCGTGTTTGGCCACGTGATGAATGTATTCAATACATGACGCGTAATGTGTTAACACATGAGCACAGGTCAGGCAATTTGAAAAGAATTACATATTTTCACACAGGTCCATCATCAGCCCATACGTGTTCCCACTGCTGGGACGCAGGCCCGCTCTGAGGGTTCAGGACCTAATCCACCACGCTGGCCAAATACGGGTTTTGCAGATGTCACATGTCGAACTTTCGATTCTTCGATATGACGATTTACTCATGACGTTTTCCTTCACCATGGGAAGTTTTAAGATATTACACAGGTTATAACAGCTACATACTTATATAATGACAGTTTTATCTTTGAAGTGTCAAATGATCACTATGGATCAATGGCGCGGGAATTTCTTTATACCAGGATAGCAGATGCTTCAGAGTCTTAAATATGCACACAGGCAAATGCAAAATTTCAATTATAAATATAAACATAAGTACACTCAGATTAGCTATGAAAGAGTTAGTTATATACACAAGCTATGTTACAATTGCTTCTATTTTTAGGACTACGCTAATAGTGCATTGGAATTTTTTTCAAGTTAGGATTAGGTACTATTAGGTATTTTACATAGGCTATTAGTATAGGATATTACAATAATTATAATTTCAACAGGACACTAAAAAGGCATCGGAATCTTTACATATGCAGCAAGTTAGGACTAAAAGCTATATATTCAACACAGACTCTATCTACGGGACATCACAAACAGAACAAGTTTCGAGCACTACACATGTGAAAGCGTTAGGTATAAACGGCTGCAGCGCCACAGCATCACACCTGAGTGCCGCCGGGTACCAATTGTCCCAGCATCGAGGTGAGAGCCATCCGCAGCGGAGCCGGCAAGTCGCGCTCCGACTGCGTGATGATGTGCTTCGGCACGTGCGCGCCGCAGAGGAACTGCGCCACCTCCTCGCTGAAGTTATTGCAGTTGTGCTCGAGCAGGTGGTACGCGGAGCCGCTGGAATGTGGTAATAATGCGATTAATTGAGTATGTATAAAATATTTCCCACCTATTACTACATTTATCTAAGTATCAGCATCTTTGTGTGCGAAAAGCCCGCGAAATGCTTATGTCCTCGAATATGACAGGAAATAATAATAATTAAAATTCTTTATTGAACACAACAATTTACAAGAAAGCATATGAAATTCACAAGCGCAAGAGTTTGTGATGCGGTGTTTGCAGTTTATGGAGAACGTTGTATAATTTTTCAAATAAGTATTAAACAAAATATAAGACTTCTTTTATTGTGATTGAATAAATATTTAACCAATGAATACTAAATTTTCTTATTAATTTGCTGCTTCTCTAATGGATCACTTTTGTTTTAAAACAGTGTAGTTCGTGATTAAAGATTATTAGTATAAAGTACAAATAACGATAAACTTACCTATACGTCGAAGTTGCAAGCCCTTCTATGTACTCATTGAAAACTTGAAAGGGCACGAAGGTAGACCCTAATCGCTCCACTTGGACTGGTGCGCCCAACTGCGTGCTACCCTGTTGAACATGAAATTAATAAATCTTAGATAGCAATAAATTTTCAAAACATGATAAAAGTCGAATAGGATTAATATCTGTTCCTTATAAATATTGATCAAAGAAACATTTAGTGGTGTTTTTAGAAAATAAAACAACGATTTTCAGATAGGGTCGTTTTAAAACGAGTAATGGGACTATTTTATTTAATACATGTACTACATGCATGTGCAGTAGACGATACGATAATATTAAGATTTTGCAAACAATGTTTCAAACAATTAATAAATTTTTAATATATTTCCTTAAATACCGATCCAAAAATAATACGCACGTCCGCATAAAACAAAAAGTCACCTGCACGCATATTTCCGTCATTTCAAATGGTTAGCTGAAACAGCAATACTTCTCCATATCTTAGAGCACAAGTGCGAAAAGGACAAAATAATACTATTCCCGGCTTGGAATATAGAGCATAACGAAGTAGGTGGACGCAGAGAAGTGCATTACCGTTTGATGTATTTATCTAAATAGCTTTTACCCGCGGCGTCGCTCGCGTTGTCAAAAGAAATTCCTATAAGTATATGTTTCATAGCAATATTGTTTTTTTGTTTGCTTATATTACTTGCGATCATTTTATCATTAAATCACCCTTTGAGATGGATGAAAGAAAACAAACAAACACAATTTCTCAATTATAATATCAGTCATAATTATTAAGTGGTTATAATATATATATATATATATATTATACATTCAATTTGTTATCAATAATTAAATCAACAAAAAATTGCGTTGCGTTGTCAACGGAAAAGCAGACAGTCCCGGGGTGTTACCCTCATAGTTCTCGTTTCCATGGTATTCCCGGAATAAAAACTACGCTATGACTTTTTGTATCAAATTGCATGCAAATCGGTTCAATGTTTTAATCGCGAAGAAGAGACAGACACCGAGATGACGAGTTACTATCGCTATTAGCAGTTATTCACATCAATTATATCATCTCATTTTACCCAGCTAATACTACCGAACGCTTCCTTAAACAATATTCATAAGAGATCAAAGACGCAAAAGGTGAAATAAACAATAAATTAAGAGCAACTCGGAATAACGCAAAAGACGTGAAGACTTGTGTTTATTTCCTAATCGCCAGGTTGGCGCTTCGCCCGCTCGCAAGAATTTATAGTCTGGTGAAACAATACGCAGAACCAATATTATTTGATCCTTGGAACCCATCTGTTGCCATTATAATGGGGTTCTCTGCTGATTGTACAAGAGATTTCAAGCCTAGACTTACATTTTTATTGCAAATTTATTTGAATTAATGATCCATTAAACATTTTGCATTACACATATTTCTTCTTTTATTATATTCTGATTTTCTATTCTTCATACTTGGATAGTAATTGTACTGTGACCAGTATGCACATTTATGGTCAAAAACTAGATATTACTTTATGTTAAGTTAAGGCAGTTTTGTGTCTAGCGCGAACTCTAAAACTCATTAAAAAAATAAATCTTATTAGAAAATTTATACGCATCCACTTATTTCTGTTTATACACACGTCGTCGATTATGGGATAGTTGATGACGCCGTATTTATTTATATCATCAACAATGCCGAAAACGAGAACATCGATCGCTATGTAATGATGACAATACGACGAATTATTAGCCGGCCTTTATTGGCATTGCCGAGATGTGAATGTTGAGTGCCAACTACGATAAATACTTTCTTTTCCGCAATTTTTCTGCGTGTACTCTGTTACGATATCTCTGTGTTCCGTTCTGTTTTAAACATATGTTTATTAAATTTCTAAAAAAAAAAAAAAATATCTGCACGCAGTCCACTCAGATGGACGTTGTTTGTTCCAATTCAGGAAACTGAACGACCAAAGAATAGTGAAAAGGAACGGTAGTTATTGAAGATCGGAGTGGTGAAGTACCAGAATTTAATTTTTTAGATTCACGGCGGTCAGGTAAGATTTACACGTATGCTTTCAATTGCTTTCCAGCATGCAAAAGTATTTAGCGTTCTTCTTAAATTTCGTTATCATATCCCATATGACCTATCTTGAATAAGCAATGATTTTTTTTGTTTGGGCTATTATTTACAGACGTGATGCATATCGTACTGATTTTTATAACCAAACCAAACATATCTAAATATCTGAGAAAAAAATAAAACGTCAACTATTTCTCTGAAATAATATTAAAAAAAAACCATATTTCAGAAATTGAATGAGTTGTTTATATATGCGAGGACAAGAATAGACGTCGCGTAGGCATTCCACAGTGCTTTCTTTCATGATGATATCAGTATTCTATAATTAGTCCATACGATGAATGTAACATTGTAGAGAAATGTAAATGTAATGTTTAAAAGATAAATTTAAATGCGTATTTCTAGTGAAATCGGTGTCGTGAAAGTTTTAGCTGGAAGAGCACAATATTGTATTTTCATAGATAATTTTTTTTCGTATCAAATTACTTGGATTGATGTGAGTATTTAAGGAAAATTAATATCAGATCATTCATTGTATCCAATAAGAACTACCTTACATTTAATTGAGTGATTCTTTTTGTAACTATCACTATAGTAACATCGAAGCTTTTATGAGCAGATAAACGAGTTATTCTTGAAGTAAAGAAGATAGATGGAAAATAAACAATGAAGGTGGGAGCATATTTAAAACAATACAGGGGCCAAATGGGTGGGCATTTACTGCCCATAACTCTGGACATCTTGCTATAATTGAATTTCGAGTTTTTCATAGTAGAGCAAGCAAAGCAAAGGATGGGCCATCTGATCCATTGTGATGGTCAACATTGCCCATAAACTCTTGTACCAGTACTGTTGTTGTGATGGCCTGTAAATGTCATATGCTATCTACTCTTTTCCTTTCATGAGGGTACACCAGAAGGAATCCAAAAGCATTTCAAAACCTCCCCGAACGCAGGAGGAAAATTTTGATTACAGTGCTTTTCCCTCCCCTACCACTTAATCGTCCAACGTCCATGAACTTTTACGTCGTACAAAACTGCCTACTACATCGTAGTATCCATCATGCTGCTGACTGCATGCCTCCCACCCGTTGCCAACACTCTGTCACAGTCAGAAATACAATAACATGTGTACGTTAACCCGTCAAAGTGCATTTATAGCACGTGGAACATGTAAGCAATTAGTTTGCGATAATAATTTTGTATCTGATACCTAATTGCTACAGGATTGCGTAATCTATTTCATTGTAACGTCTTGAATTATTAATTAATTATATGCATGTCAACTACCTATGCGAATTAATTTGTTTTTTGTTAATTTATTCTAAATATGACTTAATTGTAGTCGGACGGTTTCTTAGATATCCGATTTGTCAGTTTACGTTTTACTAAACATTAATTCATTTCATTGTTTTGTACCCTTATAATCTACTATATAAAAATATTCGTTTGAAAGGTCTCGGGCTCCGTGAGGTTTATAGCAAAGAAAATTCGGGAAAAATTTCAACAGAAAAGCGGGAAAATCATTTTTCACATACAGCCATCTGGTGGCGAAACGGAGTTCGCCGGGTTTGCTAGTAAGGTTATAAGGTCTTAAGAGATATTCATGATTATAATACAAATTGAAGTGTCATACTTCAGTTTCTATTAAATAAAATTAATGAATGTAGATCTTTCGATTATTATAAAATATACCTACTAATTAGTATACATCGAGTATTGCTTAAATCATTCAATAAAAAACTGTTTTATTTTAACTTCTAACCCAACTCGATATAAAAAAGTAATTAAGGTATCAAAATTCAAATTATAATTGAAGGTGTCACCTTTAAATTCATTAAAGAGGTAGCAACAAATTCGCAGTTTCTATGTACTACTAAAACTTTATATTACGTATAGTGTCTTTTTATGATCAATATTTTATATATTAGATATTATCAATGAGAAAATGATTATTATAGAGAAAAATAAAAATGTCCTTATCCAATAGTTAAATAATTAAATTTGAAAGACTCTTACAGGTGCACAGCTTGTGATACCCGATGCACCATAGAAATATTCCCGCTCGTAAACGACAATCGCCGTATGCCAAACACCTTCGACTTTGCGGCCTGTAAAACAAAAGCACAATTAATTGAAAACTGACTATCACAAATGTCCATTGATTCGTCAATTACTGTAAGATTTTCAACTACTTATGAAAAGCTGAAGAGTCTATTTTTTTATATCATCGTCGGCAGTGGAGCTGATGGTAAGAGTTACTACTGCCTATGAACATTTGCAGTATTTTCAAAATGAAAGGGACAAAAAGAGGATTGACAAGAGGAATAAAGGAAAGGGCATGGAAGCTAAGGAAAAGGACATTTGATAGAGAGAACAATTCATTCGAGTTAAAAAAAAAAACACTTTTTCTAATAAGAGCGGAGCATCAATGAAAAATGGCTAACAATATGCTTTCTGAGGGTACACGAAGTTGGTTTGATCAGCTGGCAAAATAATACTAGAAAATAACGAATAACGAATAATACTAGTAAATAAGAATTCACCAAGCAAATCTTTCAATTTTACTTCCCGTTGGCTAAGGGTATTTACGATACAATAATAAAGTGTAGTACTTTGATAAACCTCGTTTGCACAATATAGGAAGTCTGTTGGCCACATAGTAGAAACATTTACATATACTGCTCAAATTTTTAACATAAACATCCCTACTGATATCATTAATCTACATAAATCTCGAATGATGGGTTATTTTGTAATAAATCAATTATTTTAGAGGAAAATTGTCGGCTAGGACGATTTACTTCAAAAACTAGCGGTCCGTCTCGGTTTTGACTGTAATATACAAAAATTACGAGCAATAATTAAACAAACAATTTTTCGAAATTGATCCAGTAACTTCCGAGTTAAGCACGTTTAAATAAACAAACTAGTAATAGTAACAAATTCTCTATAAGGACCTATATAAGTTACATTCAAAGAATGGTTATAAAATTAGTTATAACATTGTTTAAACAAGTAGAAAGAAAACAATAATTGAAATAGATGCTAAACTTCTCATTAGAAGTGACCTAAAAATTTATAACTAGGTCAAAGTTGTTTTGCAGTGATTTTTGTAGGTTATGTGTGTTTTAAAAGAACATGTTTTTCATAACAAATTACATAAGAGCTTTGTTTCAATATTATTTATTACAATTAATATATTATAAACTAATCATACAATATTAATATTACTTTACAAGTGAACTATGTCCATTTTTTTCTATATATCCAAAAATATGTTTAATATCTTTGTAAGTTTTTAATGCTTTCAGCAAATCGATTTTGAATTTTATATACAGATATATTATCATTGGATGTAATTGAAATATTTAATAGGTTTTATCTATCCTAATAATTTATATATATATAGCTATAAAACTCAGAAAACAAATAACAACTAGCTTTTTTGACACACATTAAAAGCCATTAAAAAGTAATTTTGAATAGTTTATATTCATATACACATGTACATACAACTTATAAAATTTAATTAAAAATCGTAATTTATCATTTTTAGTTTAGACGAGTATTTAAATATTTCAAATGTCAGTAGTAGAGTATGAACAAAATTAAAAAATATATCTATTATTTAAATTAATAAAAGTAGACACAGTACCCAGTATGGTTGGTGATAAGACAGAAGCAAGTCCATTTGTCAGGTCATAAATGTACAGATCTACAGGTACACCTTCCGAAACCATGTTGCAGTTTGTAACACCTGTTGAAGTAATTAATATATGAAATGTTACACTTTTCTAAAATATTGCTTTAATGATTTAGTGGAAGTTAATACAACAAATTGTTATTTCAGAAGGCACTGACAAAAATTATAAAATTCACATGAAGATTTTTTTAATAAATATTAAAGTTTTGGACAATTGATATAAGTTTTCAGTTAAAACAATATAAAACCTAACAAAAATGTATTATATTTTAAATTAAAATTTACTTTGGTCCTTTAAACACAATCACAAACACTCTCGTTATAGTCACTCTACCGATTGAATCATATATTTATAACAAAAATGTTGTTTAAAAAGCAACTTTGGTTGCATATATTATGTTCAATTTAAATGTAAATTAATTATGTATAATTGTTAACGTCGACCAGGTTAATTATATGCATAATTGTATTGTAATATTACATTTAGCGATACTTTTAGAAATATAAATATTACGAGTATGATTTATTATACTTTAAAATATGTTTTTATGCATTGCACCTTCTGATTAAGTTTATTTTAAGTTTGCTCCCACTGTTCAGAAACCTGCATAATATGGTATTACATCACAATAATTTCTGTCCATTGATACCATTTACATTTATTGAGCAGTTTTTTAATAGCTCACTAATTATGAACAATTAATATGTAATTATTTTTTGTTTTATATTAAAATGTTTTTAATATATCTGATTTTTTTTTTCATTTATTTAAATATTAAATAGCAATAAAAACAACTCAAATACATACACTTAAACAGTCCTGACACTTATGCACTCAATTTAATAATATCCTATGTTTACGATAATATTTTACGGATCACGAATGCAACCGCATTTCGGTGCAACGCAAACGACACCTGTATCTACGTGCCACAGTTCTGGCGCCGATTCAGACTATACATGCGACACCCACTCACTATATACGCTACTGATCTAATTATAGGACGCTGGAATCATCTTCCGTAGTTCTCACCTATTCGCTGCTAATAACGGCATAGTCTCGTCTAATCTGACTTCTGAAATACTTACAAAGTTTAAGAAAATTGTAAAACGCACCGTGTCAAAGAGATATAATTTATGATGTAATCTATGCCGGTAACATATTCAAATGTATAAATTGCACGAACAATCTATTACATTCTTATGTATCCATATTTAGTTAATTAGAATCAGTGGTGATTACTGATTAGTAAATACATAATTACAGTTAATTTTTATTATCATTAAATGTCATGATTTATCAAATTTATGACGTACAACAGCGTAAAGCTAAAAGCTGTCAAACGCCAGCTGATTACAATTTTTTACTATCGTTCAACAATAGTTCTGCCTGTGGCATATATTTTTTTAGTTGCAAAGTAGATTTGTGGCAGTAATTTATTTGAACTCTAACGGAATTCTGCCACGGACGTAAATACTGTATTATACATACTTTTAATTTAATGCTACATTGTAGGTACCTAGAATAATATTGTGTTAATTTGAGGATCCTAAAATTACATCATGAAATGATTCCTTGTTATTAAATTCACATCGAATGTATAGATTTTGCCTTTTGATGAAGCAAAATATCTTGTCATGGAAGCAAAGTATTATAGTTATCGATATAGGTATCGTTAAAACGGTTGCAATATTCTAAAGAAATATTTTTGTACAGGTAACATTTACTTTCAGAACGTAAATAAAAGTTGTTGTGTTAATGCTCAAGTTTGTCATGTCATTGTCAATTTGTCATGTCATGTCAGTATAGTGCTGTGAAATAGTTATTTTGGAAAACATTATGTCAGGGTCAAAAAAATTGGTAATTCTTTATTCTAAATCATGTGGCACTCTATCTTCTATAATATCTATCAAAGTCTCCATCTAACATAACATTACAAATATAGTTTTTAGCTTTATTCATATACGCTCTTTACGACAACTTTTTGAATTTCTGAACATACTTTTGGCGTTATACAAGAAAGTAATAGAGTTTTGGCATGTTTATGGGTTTCTAGTTGAGTCAAAGAACCCCTGGCTTTGTTTTAATGTTTAACATAAAATGATGACTCGACAAAATTTGAATGCTTTGTCACAAGTTTATTGGCATGGTGGTTGACCTGTAACGTTACGCTTACAGATATTGCGTGTGCAGTCATCAGAGGGTACGAGCCGTGTCGAAGTGCTGGATACGGATGTTACGGCAAAACTTTTCGAACGCGTATATGAAGCTCTTCATTTGAATACTTTTGGATTCGCATTACACAAAGATCGCGCGCACAGAGAGGAGATTCTATCCAGCAAGTCTCGTCAGATCCGTGACTATGGCTTGCAGCACGGTGATATGCTCTACTTGAGTCCAGTTAATGGAGCTGTACTATTTGATCAGCCTTCCACTTCTGAGGTAATAATAAAACATTCAGAATACTTTCTAATGTTAAGTAAAAGCTTTCCCTTTCATGTTGAAATTTAATTTATCTTTGTCATCAGATTCTAATGGGAAATATGGTCCTATGGTGTTTAATCTTCAAAATCAAATCAAATTAAAATTATCAAATGACTTTTTCTAATAATGTACGGTGAAGATTACCAATATTTCACTGCTAGTTTAACTAAAAGTTTTCAGTTACTTCACCATTATATAGCCTTTGTTATAATTTATAATGTATGAAATAAGAATAATGTAGAATTGTTGCTGTTTAATAATATGTTTTGTTTCCATGATACTTAGTATCAAAACCAACAAACTTTGTGGATTTGTGTAATAAATGTACCCAATCGAGTCGAGAATTTTCAAAATTCAAAACATCTCAATTCTTGCAACATCCTTACGAAATTGGTTAATTTTAGAATAAAATCTACCCTAATAATATACAGCTGAAGAGTGTTTGTTTTAATATGCTTATCTTAGGAACTATTGGATATGCCTGTGATCCTTGAGTGTTATAGTTTATATCTGTGCTACTGACAAAGCCAGGGTGGATTGCAAGTAATATATATTTGTCAACAGATCAAAACATTACCACCTGTTGAGGCTGGACCATCAACATCATCAATATCGTCAGCACAGCCAAGTGTCCTTAGAAAACAAAATGTTCCTCAAGAAGATGAAGTCGACCTACAGCTCTATCAGCTGTCGGGAAATATACAGAGGCAGAGGGATGAAAAATTGTAAGCTCCAATTGTTATAAATATGTGAATAATTGTTTTTGTAATTTTAATCATATTTTTCTTTCTTTTTGATACTAATTTAAAATATATTGACCATATCCTCATTATACAGGCTGTATCTTTCACAAGGCATAAATATGAAAACTATCTGCACCCCGCGGTTGCAATTGCAATTGCAATGAGGAAATTTCATTGCAATCGGTTCAGTAGTTTTTGTGTGAAAGAGCAATAAACACACACACATCCTTATAAACTTTCGCATTTATAAATTAGTGAGAAATAGGATTGTATATTCTGTGAGGGGAGTTGAATATCACAAATAAATATAAAATATGTATTGTTGGTAATTCACAATGGTAAAATCACAATGCATAATTTTTTTCCTTACTTATTCTATTAATTTGTTTTGTGAGAGATAAGCTATTTGTATGAATGAAATCAAATTCAGATTAAATGTAGTTGTTGAGATATTCATTTCATCCTATTTTTTGACACACACTTTAAAACATTTAAACTTTTTTATCGTTAAATCTATATGTATGTTTTTCGTAAATGATGTTAAAAGACTATTCTTCTAGAAAAGGAAAAAGTCTTTGAACTTTGTAAACAAAAAAGAGAAAAATTATTTGTCCGAAGTCATTGCACTTCCTCATCATAACATATTCATTTATTTACAATACTTTTCACCTCTTGTCTCATATGTTTACAATGCAAATTGTTAAGTTCATAACCTATGACGTTTTTATGTATATATACTTTGTAAATTAATTAAAAAAAGTCACCAATTAATTTAAAACAAATTCAAACTCAGATAGTTTTTGTATTAAAGTTTGTCTCTTAGAGTAGACGCTATCTACATTCTATCAATATTGAAGGCAAATGGCATCTCTGCTTACAGATTGAGAAATGTAAACCCTTTGTCTATTTCTATTCTATTCTAAGTGTATCAAGGAATAATGTAAATGTCTTAAACAAATTAAGCATAGAGATTGAGACTTATGCTATATTTAGGCAAATCGTACAAATATCGAGGCGAATAATGTACACACGTATGTAAACAATGAACTCCCTTTTCGCTTTCGTATTGGCGTATTAATTGTGTTTCATTCGGTGAGTGGGGGAGCCTGGGGTTCGTATCCTATTTTCACACTACCCATTGCTTTATCCCCGCAATCAATCCTTGTCTTATCCGTTACTCCTTAAGAGCTGGCAACTAGCGGGGTCCTACCTCTGCAACTGGTCATGAGCGGTGTTGATCGCCTAACCATAACCAGAAGCAGCATACTTATACCCAGAAATAAATCGTTACGAGTGGATTTTGAGACTACAACTTTACAGAGGAATACAAAATTTTACTGTACTAACTTCGAATGTGTGAATAATAGTTTGCGAAAACATTCGAATGAATTAAGTATATGAGCAATTTTTTAATACATCTACACGAATATTATAAAGGGGAAACTTTAGTATTTTCATATGTTTGTAATGTTTTCACGCAAAAACCGCTGGGCCGAATTCGAAAATTCTTTCACGATTAGAAAGGTATATCTTCACTGCCACGGGAGAAGCTGCAGCGAACACCTAGTTATATACTAAAGTTACATTTTTTCTTTATTTCCAGATGTCGTCACAACTCAAAAGGATGCTGCGTGCATTGCTCGCCCCTTGAACCGTGGGACGAAAATTATCTCAAAGAACATAATATTAAACACATGTCGTTCCACTCTTATTTACGGAAAATGACATCGGGGAAGTTTATTTCGCTGGATGAATTGTCGTGCAAAATTAAGCCAGGTACAAAAATATGTTTGTATAATAATTAATTTATACTTAAATCATTTATCTTGTAACTAACTACATAAATAAGTTTTTCTTTTAAATCTCCTGTTCCCGTGGGAATTTTTATTATTGGTATAATATTATAATGAGGACAGATTATATTCCGTGTTTGTTTAAAATGAGTATGGCTTTGTAACTATCGTACCGAATTTAAAAATTATTATATCAGCTGAAAGTTATACTATTCTTGAGTAATATAGGCAATTTTTTTTGTTTGAGCGAAGACGGGACGATTGATTAATTTAAATAAGTGAGTCAGACAGATAAAACAATGGCCTGAAATTGTAAATTTAAATGTTCGTTTAATTTATACATGATAATTTATACAACCGTTTTAAAACTTGATTTAGTTCAAATTCTACTGGAAACGTTCATGAAATATTATTGGTTTTAATGGAGTTTGAAAATTCTTAGCGCGTGTCACAGGAAGATAAAATGTGACTCGTAATTGTGTTGTACTTTTTCATGTAATTCAAGTATTCAATTATTCTGAAAGCTCACTTGGAAGTGTAGTTTTGAACAGTCCGCTTTATAATTGAGTTGAGATTAAGAATGGAATCTGAAGGTTTTGTCAGATTTCGATTTTGTTGTTTGTTTGTTCCACTGGTGGTAAATGTTAAAACTGTGTAAAATGACGATTCAAAAAGCTTCTATAAGAAGTTTTATTGAATAAATAAATGTTTGAGTTTGAGTTTGAATTCGGCGTCATAGCGCGACGTTAGGTTAACGCCTTGAAGCGCGCCAATTACGCGTTAACAAAGCATTGAAGTTTATAAATAACGATATAATTGTTTATTAATGACTCCGGTTTATTAAATACTAGCTGCGTCCAGCAGTTTCACTTGCGTAACTTAGGTTTTCCTTCGAATCCCAATACTGCTATGGGAATATTGCAAAAATGTTAGTTATGTCTCATTACATCAACTATCTGCCAGTGATAATCCCGTCAAAATCGATCCAGCCATTCCAGAAATTAGCCGGAACAAACAGACAGACAAAAATCGTAAAATGTTAGTATGGTGTATGTACCGTACGTGAATATACGTACGGTACATACATGTAGGTAAAAACGGTTATTTCAATATTACAAACAGACATTCCATTTTAATTAATATATATAGATGAAAATCAGCGCTGTTCGGGTGTTAAATACCAACAGCATGGCCGTGTCTGTCCCGATTGCCATGTATATTATTTAAGAATTTTTAATTTTGTGTCCTTTCGTCTTTCTCTCATTATTACGATGAATGTTCGCCGTCCAGGCTGCAAAGAGCACCCGCCGTGGCCGCGCGGCATATGCTCGGCGTGCCAGCCGGGCGCGGTGACGCTGAACCGGCAGCCGTACCGGCACCTGGACAACGTGCTGCTGGAGCACGCGGCGCCCGTGGACCGCTTCCTCGCGTACTGGCGCGCCACGGGCCACCAGCGCATCGGCTTCCTCTACGGCCAGTACGAGCGGCATCCGGACGTGCCGCTGGGTGAGTGACGTCATCCGGACATTTTATTTTTGTTGTGTTATCGGAAGACAAACGAGCAAATACGCCGCTCATAGACGTTCATAACATAGTTTTACTGTTGTTGTGTCAAAGGTCAAACTACGTCAACGAATGTTCATGGGCAGTTGGTTGGGCATGGGCACGGCGCTTAACATCAGGCGAACCACCAGCTCAGTTGCTCCCTTATAGCATAAAAAGAGCAAATATTACGAATTCGATTCTAACATAGAACACCGTTGCAGGTATCCGCGCCCGCGTGGCGGCGATATACGAGCCGCCGCAGGAGTGCTCGCGCGACCACGTGGCGCTCGCGCCGGACGACCGCCAGCAGCTGCTGGACCACATCGCAGCCAGGCTCGGCCTGCGCAGGGTGGGCTGGATGTTCACCGACCTGATGCCGCTCGATCTCGCTGCCGGCACTGTCAAGACTATCAGGTGTGTTGACTGTTTGGTTTGGGCGAGTAAAAGATAAACAAGAATGTTATGTTGTTAGTTGATTATACATACTCTCTTAAATTTTAACAAAATCAGACTTTTGTGTACTTTCAGTTTTACGTAGCATTTTTCCTTTCAAAAGCAATTCAATATAAATGTTACAAAAATATGAAAAATAGAAATTCACGAAATTATCACATCTCTATAAGTTCGTGCCACTTTCCGCAACAGGGGGGTGGACACGCACTTCCTGTCGGCGCAGGAGTGCATAATGGCGGGCCACTACCAGAACCAGCACCCGAACGCGTGCCGACACGCCTCGTCGGGCTACTTCGGCTCTAAGTTCGTCACTGTGTGTGTTACGGGTGAGAATGTTTCCTAAATATTGTGTCAAGGATTCAAGTCATTGTGTGCGTGCGTGCGTGTTCGTGGGCTCGTGCGTGTGCGTGCGTGTGCGTGCGTGCGTGTACGTGGGCAAGTGCGTGTGCGTGGGTGCGGGTGCGTGCTCATGCGTGTGTGTGAACGTGTATGCAAGCGTATGTATGTCAGTCTTAAAGTAAATAATAGTTATAGTTATTGTATATTGATATTCATATATGTTTTTACAGTTATTTAAAGTGTGCGGAATCATACATTACGGAAACCGTGTTTCTAAAAAAAAAACATTCATAACAATGTCGATTAAAATTGTGCTGAATGTTTGCACATTTTCGCTCGGTCATTGTGTTCGTTTGTATTCATGAGCCTTGACATATTAATATTGTATTAGTAATAAATATTTAACTATACCAACCGAAACCTCAAACAAGCAGTTTGTTAATAACTAGCCGCTCGTCCCGGCTCCGCCTGTGTGACCAGAGATTACACCTTATTCACAACTAATTTTACCCCGGTATAATTTAAGTGTAGATTAACGAATTCATAATTTTTTCTTAATAAAGTAAAAAAAATGATTGCAATATTGTATCGATGGAACGCGGCCTTTGTTTGCTCTTAGGCACATGAAACCGAAAGAGTAGAAGAAATATTTCAAGAATAGAAAAAATAGGATCACGAGGCGGGATTCGAACCCTCGTCTTTTTGCAGTATCCACCTATAATATTATAAATGCGAAAGTTTATGAGGATATGTGTATGTTTGTTACTCCGAAAAAACTACTGAACCGAACTGTATTGCAATGAAATTTGGTACGTAAATATCTGGAGAACTGGAATAACATATAGGCAACTTTTTATCCCGATATCCCTATACGGGATACAGCCATATGCGGGTGAAACCGCGGGGCGCAGCTATTCACACATAAAATCAAATGACGTTCGTTTCTCTCACTGCAACTCGAAGATTGTTGGACCAGTTTCACTAATTTTGACCTTTAAAATTTTTATGTCATCGTCGGCAATGGAGCTGTTGGATAGCCTGATAGTAAGCGCTACCACCGCCCATGAACATTTGAAATGGATTACAAACGGATTGCCGACTTCAAACTGGACAGGGAATTAACGAGAGGAGTAAAAGAAAGGACTGGGAAGGATAAGGAAAAAGATATGGGCCCGCTTGAGGTCAGCGCTATATTGTTCACTCACACATGCACGTTGCGCAGGCGACACCCAAAACCAGATACACCTGGAGGGCTACCAGGTGTCGGGGCAGTGCGCGGCGCTCGTGCGCGACGACATCCTCGTGCCCACTCGGGACGCGCCCGACCTGGGCTACATACGCGATTGCACGTCCACGCAGTACGTGCCCGACGTCTATTATAAGGTAAGCTTTAGGTTTTTCGTCCTCATCAGTCCATATATTTTATTTTTATTTATTTATTTATTGAAACATCAAATACCTTAACAGGAGGAACCCAATTGACTTATACTAATTATTCACATACTAATACTAAAAATATTACAAACTAACAAACTGTTCAATAATATAACTAACTGCTGGGACACGGGCTTACTATGTGGGGCAGGCTATAATCCACCACGCTGGCCTAGTGCCGGTTGGCAGATGTCACATGTCGTAGGACTTGATTCTTAGACACGCCGGTTTCTTCACGATGTTTTTCCTTCACCATTTCAACCGGTGGTGATGTTAGCAGTGGGATCATATATGGGCTGACGGTGTTAGTTTCTTATAGTGCTTTCTGACGGTCATTAGGGCTATTTCAATTTTGTAAACCGCTGTTCTAAATGATAATTTAGTGCCTTTTTCAAACCAATGGATGAGATTTCGGTGTCAAGATATCTGCGGCCAGGTCTTCTGACTGTCGCGGACGAACTCCTAACTCCTCGAAGTCAATTTTAGCCGTGATTCAAATAGAAATTGGGCGATGTTTGCACACTGTACTAGACAAACCAAATTTGGTGTATTAAAACAGCAGATTATTAGAATGCAATGTAAGGGATTCGGAAATGTTTTTAAATTTAAAAACAGCAATTCGTCAGGCGATATACGTTATCACGTGTTTGATAGAAATGATTTCATTATAAAAACCATTCAGATCATTTTGGGTAATGATAATTATTTATTTAGAGACCTGCAATCATTTATAACCATTTATTTGTACAATTTTCTGTGTCTATTCCTCAAACAGAAAGGAAGAATGGGAATTGTAAAGATTAATTTAATATGCTCCGTGCCCTACTCGAAGCACCTTAAGTTTAACGTTATATAAAATTACAATATCTATAATAATCTAATGATGATGGAGTTCTGGTATAAATACTTAATTTTAAATAGTGTTTTTAATGTGTTTACACACTTCGATATTTATGTACATATAGATTTGCAGTGCTGCCAGTAGCCGTGCGTACGTTTTATGCTCAGAAATAAAATTTACTGAAAACTTATCGATTGTAAGAAATAAATCATTTCCTGTTTATAAGATTAGTATAGATACAACGAAATATGTAAAAATATGTGTATGGTAGTGTTAAATCTACAATTTTTGGATTCTACTCGTTTTATTTTAAAAGAGTTATTATTGTCATTTTTCCTATTAGGTAAAATACTTTCGATGTCAGATTATTTTTTTTTCAAATCCTACTTCTACTATCCTACTGATATTATAAATGCGAAAGTTTGTAAGGATGTGTGTGTGTTTGTTGATCTTTCATCCAAAAACTACTGAACCGACTGCAATGAAATTTGGTACGTAGACAGCTGGACAGCTGGAATAACGTATAGGCAACTTTTTATCCCGATATTCCTACGGGATACGGACTTACGCGGGTGAATCCGCGGGGCGCAGCTAGTCTGTAATAGTTACGAAATAAACGCCTGTGCACACTTAACGATTACACCATGTAGACCTAAATCAAGCGTAGCCCGTTAACCGAAATTCTTTTAATTCAAATAATTGATACGTACAGACTGTGTTACTTTGACATTATAACATTGGCTCTTAACTTCATAATTGTATACAATCTTTTTTTTTCATAAATGTTTTCAAATCAATCTTAGGATAGTATGTCAATTTTCTTTCGTTTTCAGCAAGTCAAGTCGTAGTCACAGTTTTGAACGCAATGACAGCTGTCATTCTTAGCTAAAGCTGTCAATACGTCTGTGGCGCCTGAAATTTGAATTAGTATAATCGTAGATGTCTTAAAGTTATCCATGTTATATGAGAAACCCGACAGAGTTTTATACTTCATTCGTCTAAAGTCTTCACAATTTATTCTATACATAAAGCGATATCCAAACCTATCTCTCTATACATGTTAGTCCTCGATATCTTGCCTATAATATCTTTATTTTTGGTCTGTTCTTATTTTAAACTTAGTTTAGTGTATTTATCCCTAAGCCATTGGATGCCACCAATAACATCAAAATTAATGGTGTAACTTGAATTTTATAAGAAATCAATTATTAGAAGTCGAAGTTATTCAATCGGACTATGAACCGAATGCAGAATTTATTACTATACTAATAATCTAAAAAAACGGTTCTAAAAAACGAAGTGCAATTGTTTCAATTATATATGGTTTTCTTTTTGCTGCGAATGTATTATATTATAAAAAAGTGCGAAAGTATACAAATACTGTCTGATAGCTGCTCTAATTATTTGAGGAACACAGGATTAAAAAAAAAAGTTTGTCTGGAATTTATATTCGCAATGCAGATTATGCAGCATTTGTTATTGTTACACTTATGGGAGGTTTAATATTATTGTCTAGAGCGATTACTTTACAAATTTTGTGTTGACTGTCTTTAAAAAATCATACATGTAAAAAGTGCTTAACAAATAAATAGTCATAACCTGACTTTCGTATGATGACTCTCGTACATTATCACAAATATTAAAATATATTATATCAGTTATAATTTATTCTGCTTTAAAAAGAGGTTTATAAATAAAACATCAAAATAGTTGCTCCATATACTTATTTATTTATCACGAATTCAGTTTTTGTTTGCATATACTTAACAATATACATGCGCACAGGCGAAACAACAAACAAGGTCGCTGCGACCGACACAGTATCACTACGATCACATAAACTATATAAGGAAAAATATTCTCTATGTACCGATATACACGTCAAAATACTTTGGGACGGTTGACAGTTATAGCGTCCCATACAAAATTGGTTTAGAAAAATAAGTATCGCGAAATCATTTAATAATCGAGATAAGCGTGCGGTTCTAACAACCGCTAGTTCACGACAGCCCTTAGCTACCGATTGCAAGGGCTGCAAGAACGCGAATAGGACGAAGGTACGACAGTACACCGATAAGTAGTAAATATAATATTTATATATCAATCTATAAGCAGGCACTGACCTTTCGGAGGCACTCGGTGTCTCCGCAAACTTCTCCACACCCTACCGTTATCATCACAGTCTTAATCATTCAAAAATCATAGCTTATCGAAGTGAATCTTCACTTAAATACATCAATATATTCTTCGAGAGGTAACGCTTGTTTGTAAATATTAAATCTATTTTAGACGACGACATATATTACTATCGATTTAGTTTACGATGCGACCGCTAGTCTCTTCGATAGCTCTGAAATATATTTAACTAACAATAAGAATAAATTCTCTATATTAAACAATAAGAATATATCTCTATAACATTTAACATTTAGTAACACACAGTATGATCAAAATATAATGCGTTATCCTTATCGTCTAATTGCGAACGCGATACGAGAAATATAATAGAATTTATTGAACATACCAATAATACCTAAATAGGCCTATTTAACGCTAATCAGACGAGTATAACAAAGCGTTGCGTCGTAACCTACACTTAGAGCTAGGACGAATCGAGACGAGTAACCGGCGCCACGAGCCGGCTACCACGCATATTCCCTGTTACCCGGTACTGACCATACGATACGATATCACCGCGCGACGCTCACGCGACGCGACCGACGCCGCCGCGACGCACTACAACTTACTACCATGAATTATTATTAACATCGATATTATGCGAACGAAACTAAAGGAGCTCAAGCCGACGAACTTCGATTATACCGTGTAAATACTTGAAAATCTTTTATACTTATAAAAAATAGCTTAGTACGCTTAAAATTTGTAGACAAAACGACAGGGTTGGTCCAACGATTCGAGATTAAATAAGGTACGAGATGAGAAGAGGTTTGTGTCGATGGGAAACGATATGCTCTGAGAGGGATCGATAGGGAAACATGAGCATTTAGTTGATTTTGCCGCAACTGACTATAATTATGGAGTTATGAGGCTTACCGGCGCTATCCCCCATTTGACTCAGACGGTCGATGAGCTCGAGCCCTTCTACGACATACGCGAAAATAGCGGTAAATCCGCGCATCTCACGTAATATAATTCGAAATTGCGAACCGACTAAACCTAAATTATCATGACGTTTTTGGGAGCGGCGCATGCCAACCGAGCCACGAACGGCTATCATTTTAGTGTCGTCTGGCATGAAAAAATTTTCTTCGAAAACGGAGCGCCCGCCGCGTCCACTATTTAACTCGAAATCGCCCGTTATGACGCTTTCGTTCTCCCAGCATTGAAATACTGTGCAGCCGCGATACCCTATGCCGAGCTCGCCCATCGTCAGCACGGCAAAGTTGCGCGCCATGCGGGGCGCCACGTCGTCGCGGACCTCTATCAGCACCCGTCCGAACGGGGCGCCGTTCACCTCCAGGTTAAAGTAAAATAAAGGGTACGTGGACGGGTTGCGCAGCGCGGGCGAACCGAGCGCGGGCGTGGGGGGCGCCGGGGAGGCCGCATCCGGCGCCGCGTCCGCCTCCAGCGCGCCCACGCAGTCGATGACGTCGAGCGGCTGAGGGCTCCGCACGAGGCAGTGTCTAGTGTACAGTTGCGCCATGCAGTAATTAGCCAGGAACAGCACCGGATCGCGGCGTTCCTCGGATAGCGGCGAAGACATTTCGCTCGAGCTCGTGCCGGAGAGGGCGCGACGCAGCAATTCGAAGTCGAGCGGAACGTTGGCGTTACGTATCAAATCGTCCAAGCGGCACTGCAACAAGGCGTCCGCGTGACGGGCTCGCAGCTGTTCCCGCTCGGCCGTTGCCACCGTCAGCGAACAATTTTCAGCGTCGGCGACGGGTCTGTCCGGAGTCGCAGAGGGCGCGGGCAGAGCGAGCTCAGTTTCGAGGCGCACTTTTA
>NC_052116.1:7391784-7418878 GCF_012273895.1 Zerene cesonia | reverse complement strand
CCGCCTCGAGCACGCTGCGGGTGCACGGTAGGCAGAAGTGGTGCTTGCACGACAGGATCTTGGGCGGCCTCTCGGTCTCGTCGAACACGCGCTTGCAGCAGGAGCACATCGCGAGCTCCTCCAAGTCCTCCAGGGAGGTGGCCGTCTGCTCCATGATGACTGGGCGGTCCGTCATAGACACCGTCCGGAACTTTGTACCGTGTTGTCGCCGATCGCGGAACGCTGCGCCGTTATAATAATTAAGCTCACATTTTACGAGTCGCCGTTCGCTCGTCACCCGTTTAATTTAAAAATTAAAACTAGAAACTACTTAACTAAAATATTGCAATCGATGTGGAATGCCACATCTTGTTACGTTTTGTGTACACACGCCATGTTGTTTCTCGCTTCTGCGCCGCGCTTCATGTCGGTCGATCAACAGATTATTTGCCGTTCATACAACATTGTTGGAACGTCCGCTCATTATATATTTTTAAAAATGCTCTTTGCAATCAGAAATGCAGTTACAGCAGAATTACATGCTTATTTCATCTTTATATAAAATAAAATAAAAATGAATCTCCAAAATTTGTTGCTAAAACTCGAAAACGGTTCGACTAATTCAGCTAAGTTTGCTAACGTTTTTGTTAAAGCACAAGGAAGGTTCTTATACATAGAAAAACGTACCAATACGTAGGTAAACGTACCATAAATATTAAGTTTTTTTTTCATAATCGTGCCCTTGTAATACTTAAAGCATAATATTGTTTATATTATATTATTGATATTGTGTAGTGTATATTTGAATATCTCCCTGTAGGTGGTCGGATGATATAGTTAGGATAGATACATAATATAAAGCAAAGTCGATTTCCTCTGTCTTTTTAAGAGATATAGTGATTCATGAGGTTTATATGTATAACTGGCAGTTCGCCCGGCTTCGCCCATGGTACATATATAGCCCATGTCACTCAGCGAAGTTGCAGCTTTCTAATGTTGAAAGAATTTTTAAAATCGCTCCAGCAGGTTTTGAGTTTTATCCATTACAAACAATCAAAAAATCATACACAATCTTTTCTCCTTATAATATTATATATGTAATATGTATAATAACATAGAATAATGGGGGAGGGAGGAAAGATTTTGCTCGGAATTTAATACGTGAGAAGCCAGTGTTCTAAAAATTAAATCTTGGGCATCTTAGAAATGCAGTCAGTTTCAAAACGCATTGAACGTCGTAACAAATTCACTCCCGTATTTGGCTGACCCGCGGGAACTTCACAACATTCGCCAGGCTGTGATGAAGTCGGGCGGGTCAGAACGCGGAGCCGGCCGCGTTATCAACCCTTATCGACTCACTACATTGAAACGCCGCGTCTGTATGTGTGCTATATTGATCGACGCGATGCAACTTATGTAATGGCCGTTTGTATCGGTCATGGAGGCAATTGAATGCTAATTTACGGAACTGAATATTGTAGGACGTGTTTGATTTTTCGTGCCGATTGGCTAAATGTAATGAATTATTGACAATTTGTCACTGCTCATTGCGATAGGGTACTTTATTCAATAGTTTATACAACACAGAATGTACAGAATATTAATAAAGGGATACGTTGCAATGTCTTTGTTACTGTAATGTCTTCAAGAATATACTTTTATAAATGAAAGTTATTTTATTGATTTTGTGTTAGGTTATGGTCTTATTCATTTTACGTGTACACATTAATTTGTAGATAAAATGTTTCGTTACGCTTTGGAATGACTGAACAAAAAAAAATCCAGCGCAGATTTTTTTGTGCCGCGAAATGCATTCGATTTGAGAAATAATAATAATAATAATGAAACACTTTATTGCAAACAAAAACTAAGAAACCATGATGCGTTTTTTTTAATAACAAAAACTTCAATCAATATTTAACATTTAACATTTATCGAAATGCAATTTGATCCGTCATCCCTTTCTAAAAAATATACTTTATATTCTATGTCTGTGTAGGTGTGGTTCACTTGTATGGGTGACCCGATTTCTGTATGACGTCAGTATGCTCCTGGAAATTTATCTCGCCGTCCTTCCGACCCACCTTGACCTAATTTATATTGTGATAGGTCATCGGGTTACCCTTTTACTGGGATATGAGCAATTCGCTTCGCGGCAATCCTTACAAGCTGTAATTGATACAGAGCATAGCTTCTAAGCTGAGATCAATTCTGTATTATAATTTATGTATTTCGCATTGACTGCTGTAAGATGAAATTTATCTATGTCTTCGACTATCCAAATCATTGTTTATTCGCAAGAGTATGCTCGTATATGAAAAAAAATCGAGCAATATATTAAATATGTATTAAATCTATACTAATATTATAAAGCTGAAGAGTTTGTTTGTTTGTTTGAACGCGCTAATCTCAGGACCTACTGGTCCGATTTGGAAAATTTTTTTCAGTGTTTGAGGAAGGCTATATATGTACCACGGGCGAAGCCGGGGCGGCCCACTAGTTAAGAATAAGACGGGTTGATGCGTATCGGGCCGCGGACTAGATAGGGTTCTAAAACAGCCAAGTGCGAGTAAGATAAATGACACCTCTCGCCATATAGCGATATTGCTGTCTAGTTTTTCAAAAATTTCAAGTACAATTACTCGCGTGGTCTACTACTTGTGGACTTGTAAAGTCCACTTAAGTGTAATAGCTTTCCATTTAACTTCATTCAACAATCATCTGTATTTTGTCATCTGTATATTGATACTTCTGTCGTGACGTTGGAAATTGTAACAACAACCGTTTAGCTGTTATATGGCTGTTACTTGGTACTTTAGTCACGAGCCGTATGAAACGGTCATCCCACATCCCTGATGCTTTCGAGCGACTTAACGGTATATTATTTCACTTATGTAACATTCCATGCGTGTAATTGTAATATTAGAATTATGTGAATTTTGAAATAATACCTTGATCTTGACTTCGGGTCGAGGATCATGGTTACATTTGAATATTACACATACAGTTCAGAGAGCGTTAATGATATTTAGTATGTATTAACATGTATTTCTTTGAACATAAATTGTGTATTGCGAATTAGGTCTTGAAAAAAAAAAATTGAATAAATATCACTATAATTCAGACACTTAGAAATAATATAAAAATTAGTAATACCTCCAGAATAGTAGCGGTAGGCTCAAGCTAACAAGGATTTTAATGTAATTATAGTATGACTACAAAATTAGGGACGTAAGAAACGCAAAGTATGTTATGGTTATTATAATTATCTAATGTTCCAGTCATTTCATCATAGACGACTGTAGATGTTTATCGAAAAGTTTTCAATGAACCGACATTGCTTTAACATTGTCGCCATCTGTCAAAACAGCATTAGAACTTTTCGATCGTATATTATTGTCTCTTAGAATGAAAGGAAATAAAATAAAATGTTCCCAGTGATGTCAAGCATTAATTAGTCCACGTGTATTTTTTTTAATGCAAATGACATAATTCTGGTGAAAATTAAATTGGCCATGATTTCATCGCAAAATCAACTTAACGTTTTTTGGGAGTTATGTATTATTTATGAATCGGTTTTTATATATGAATATTTTAAGCAATTATGGAATATTCATTCACCAATAATAGAATATAATAGATTACATAATTAATTTACGACTAGAATATTCTACACCAATTAACATGTATTATGGATATTTTAAAAATAAATTAATTTAAATTAAATTTTTGCAACCACCAGGAGTGACAGGGACACCGAAAATATTTTATTTTATTTCTTATCGCATATTTTTACAGAATATAAATTCATACGAAAAATTATGTGATGGCATCATAGAAACGGTAGGATAAACTTTAATTAAATTTTTACCAGGTTACAAAAAGTTCTAACGTCTCTTTAACTAGCACGTTTACAGTTGTTATTGTAATAAAATTAAAGTAACATAATGTCTGTTGAAAATATCTCAGCGTATGTAAGACTTGCGTATAATTGTTGTAGGAACGTGACGCCTATGGCAACGAGGTAGGCGTGTCCGCCAAGCGGCTGCCGGTGGCGTACCTGCTGGTGGACGTGCCGTGCGGCGTGTCCAACTCCACGCAGCCCACCTTCAGCCCCAGCGCCAGCTTTCCGCCGGCCAACCGTCCTCTGCAGAACCACATACAGAGCCTCAAGGGGCTACATGACCACATACAGAGCTCCCCCTCTTTCTTAGAGGTAGGTTTCTGGTTTTTTATAGCATTCGTATCGATTCCTTATGTAATAGAATCGGATTAGCGATTTGATAAGGAAAAGCTTCTGATTAACATGTGGGTTATTTGGGGTACCTCAAGGTAATGTTCTGGGACCTACAGTGTTCTTTGTGTATGTAAATAAAACTTATAAATTTTTATTACCGTTTTAGGATACCTATAATGTAATGTATAATGTGTTCAGGCGATGTCGGACCTGCACGTGTTGCTGTACCTGGCGACGAACGAGGCGCTGCCGCTGACGGTGGAGCAGCTGGAGCCGCTGCTGCGGGCCGTGCGCGCCCGCGACGCGCCCGCCGCCGACGCGTGGCGCTCCGAGCCGCACGTCGCCACGCTGCTGCACCTCGCCGCCGCCGCCGGCGACGCGCACGAGCCCGCCGCGCACAGGTGAGCTGCTGCACGCCCGAGCCGCACGGCGCCACGCTGCTGCACCTCGCCGCCGCCGCCGGCGACGCGCACGAGCCCGCCGCGCACAGGTGAGCTGCTGCACGCCCGAGCCGCACGGCGCCACGCTGCTGCACCTCGCCGCCGCCGCCGGCGACGCGCACGAGCCCGCCGCGCACAGGTGAGCTGCTGCACGCCCGAGCCGCACGGCGCCACGCTGCTGCACAGCCGTGCCGCAGGGAGCCATGTTGCTGCACCTGGCTTGACCGCGCATCGCTGTCGTATGAGCCGCCCTACCACATGATCAGCATACGAGTGTACTATTCGAAACTTCACAAACAGAAGACAGCAATAAATTTTATTTAATGGCGAACTTATAACTCATTCTGGTCAACACTCTGTAGGCAATGTGCAGTGTTAAATTTACAAAACATTCAACGCTTTTACGAAGAAAGGAATGAAATTCAAAATTCTATTATGAGAACAGTTTTTGATTTTTTTTTACATTTCAAAATCTATCCAATATAAGAAAGGCAGCAAGTAACAAATATACCGTTTAATGTTCCAGCTCCAGCAGCGGCGTGTGGACGTGCCAGCTGTGCACGTTCCACAACGCGGCGCCGCTCGACTCGTGCGAGATGTGCGCCATGCCCAGGTACATGTCCTTACTTGACATTATCTACACTCACTCACTTCGTCACTCACTCACTCACTCACTCATTCATGATATAACCACGTAACACACTGACACCGTTTATCGTTTTTTTTTTAATACTCACGTTCTATTGAATAATTCACCACTCTCTTGAATTTTTTTGAAATTCAACTTATAACACTAATTGTCACCATTATACCTCTAATAGTATACTCGCTACTTCACTTGTACGTTACACTCGCTGAGTCTCGTCAACCTATTACTTCGCCATTCTATGTTTCGTTCCAATACCTATTTCATTCTTAATCTTAAATTTCTCAGATATTAAATGTAATTCTAGCAATACACATTAGTGACTTAAGACATTTTGTTTCCATTAATGTTACCATGTTACATTTTTTAAGAAAATCCTTTAACCTTTTACTCCGCTGTGACTGTGTACACCTGTGCATAGATGACTCTCGTATTCTAACGTTCAAATTACCCTAGCTTGTTCGTCATGAATAAATGATAAATCGTACATCCATCTTGTTCATAGCTACACATCATTTTTGAACCTAAAACTAGAACAGCCTGTAACTTATATTACTATGTCATAATATACCGATTCTGTTTTCTCGACCCAACAGTCAAATCAGCAAATGAAATGGTCATGTTACTCTAACGTCTCTCACGTGATATGACACTAATCTAGAATTCGTAATATCATCTATCATATAACTTTGTAATTTTCTATAGTAGAGGATCCCACATAAGGTTACCAATTGATCTTATGTAGGGAATCAATTTCACTTTCATGCAGTAAAAATCAATTTTAGCGCAATTTTACACTAAAAGTCATCTAACTCCAATATCCATGTTACACTAATAAAATCTATATATATTTCAGAAACAACGCCATGTAGACACGGGCGAGGGGCGTAGTGGTTGATCCTACAGAGGCCGGTCCCGACGCGGACATATTTTTGTATGCAACGCTCCGAGGGCTACCTTCCGAGACGTCTATAAAAATAAATTTTAGTCGCTAGTTGTTACTTTTACATTTCATTTAGAGTTTGTACGGTAGAATGATTCCATTTATTATTTCGGCGTTGTACCCTCCTCCCGGTTCAGACCATAATAGCATAGACGCATACATTGTAAATAATCTTATTGTACGTAAATCAAATTTTAGTTGGAATCCGTTTCGGTTTTGAAAGAGGAATGCGTGGTTGGTTGACTATTTTGTTTTGTGTAAATTGTACTTTGCAAGGGATTATATACAAGGCACTTAATTTTCTCATAGTTACTATATGTTAAGTATGATTATATTTTCGTCATATCACAATAGGATGCTGTTACTCAACTTTTGATTTTGATACATTTGCACTTTATCAACAGTGATAGTGTTGGTTTCGCGTGTTACACATTTGAAAAATAAATTTTTAGCTTCTTAACTCTTTTCCTTTTTTCTTTAAAAAGTATGCAAGATATTTATTTGAAAATCTCTTTGGTGGTTCATTCTTACTCGTGTCAATTTTAATGAAATTCTAAATTTATTGTTCACTTATTCAACGTAAGAAAATAAACACAACATCGATTTAAGTGTTTCCTAAACCTTATTTATAACCGAATTCTCAAAACTCTTACACGCTCCATATTGTTAATGGTTACGATGTATCTTTTAACAGTCCCTACTCAATATTATATGGAAAAGACTAAACTTAGTATACGTTATTTCTTTATAAAAAGATCTAAAATTGTTGGTGAAGTGCAGATGCTGTAGTGTGGATGTGTGTTGTCCGATAGACACATACGTTTATTTATGATATTTATGTGGGCCGGCGAACCGCAGGCTGACTTTTTATATGAGAGAACTGGTAAATACAGTGTGCTGCGTACACAGATTTGCGTTTTATTATTAAACCCTATCCCATCCTTGAACGGATGTCTATTCGTTCAGTCCTACCTTATATCCGGTTAAAACCACTTGACTTAAAATCTGTCAAAAGTCAAAAGATGCCTTTAGTTAAAAACACCTGACTGATTAGTCAAAAGTGCTTTTGACTAAAAACGATGAGGTTCAAAGCACTTTAACATAAAAAATAAATATGCCGTAATTCAGCTGACATTTGACGATTCACAATAAATATATAAGGAAAGCGTTGTATACCTATATAAGTTGTTTCTGTTAAGTGTCCTATAGTCGACGGCGATTCAAAGAAATAGCACGCTATGTGTATTGTGTTTTTGCTTGTTCGTTCTTTGCCTTCGGAGTTGGACTAAGGTCGTGAGCGATGTTCAAAACCACTTTATAAATCAGTCAGGGGCGTTTTTAACTGAGTATTTATGCAGTCAAAAGTGGTTTGTATCGGCTGAGCTACTAGCATATATTTTTATTTAATTTAAAAGTATTCATTTGACCCTATTTAATACAATCAGACATTCCACTGTATTTGCATACAATAAATATTTAAGCATTAAAATGATTTTGATAAATCACACACTTTGTAGTCCCAATTTTTTGTGACACTTTTATAACTATGTTGCAATTGTTTTCCCTTGAATTAATACAAACTTTCTCCCGTAGTGCTGAATTACCGAAGTGGGTTTTGGCTTCCGATACGAGAACTCTCCCATCACCCTAAATCGATGGCATTAGCGATACTTAAGTCGTCCAACCGGACGTCGGCCCAAGTATTTCTTCTTTAGTCCTCTTTCCACGTGACCAAGCTAACGGAGGCGTTGTGCTTTTTAATACAAACAAATGAATGAAATTGCTTACTTTTAAAATGCAATTTTGGACTGCATTTACCTATATAATCATTTTAAAACTTGATTGATTTTTTTTTTAATTCGTTCATGATACTGGACTGCCTTAGACCGCGAGCCACTCCATCATCCCACATCATCAATTTTCTTCTAATCTTTTAATTTTCAGTTTAGTAGCATTACAGGGTATCGACAAAATCAGGCGAGACATATACGAGGCGTATTCGAATTCGCCTCACGATTGATTTTTTCCCATGTACGCTTTAGCTGATTTTTGTTATACAAAGACAAATTACTCGGATTCCATAATAAATTGCTTTAAAACTAAATTACATTGATTTTAGTACTATTTGCGTGTTGTTGATTCGTTTGGTTGCCTGTTGGAAAGAATTCAATGATATATAAATATTTTGAAATCAATAGACTTTCCATAACCTCATGTTTCCTCAGCGTATTTCGTATTAGATTAAAGATAGGTAAAGAAAAGGTATTGAAATAAAAACAAGAAGTGGTGTTTTGTAAAAATATTTATTTAATATGTACAATTTTGTATCTAAGCAGCGAACGGGACATAGACAGTGCTGTCGAAGCGAACGCGGAACAAACGGCTGAGAGCGCAATTATTAATTTATAATCCTTTCTAATACACAGAATGTTTTAAAAATTGCACGTGAATACGCATATTGTGCGTACGCTCTAATTTTTATCCGACAAAAGTAAATTGATTATATTTTTTATTATTTTTTTTTTGTACACTTACACAATTATTATCTTTAATATTAAGATATGAATGTCCCACGCCACAATGCTCGTCCATTCATGAGTTGGTTGCGACGAACGAAAACATAAATCTACTGCCCAAACGGCTTTACCTGTACTTCACTATTTTTATCATATTTTTCATGTATTTTATCTCATTCACATTATCTCTAGAAGTAAACAGATTGTACGATACAATTTCCGTAAAGCCTCATGCACGGTGCATTACAACTATGATTTAACCCGCGTCCGCCTTTTTATATACAATTTTTTTCATTTTTTTCGCGGACGCGACGTGTGTCGAACTTTACCAATCATCCCTAACTCTATGATCACACAAATAGCCATACAAAGTATTAACGTTATCACATTGCATAGTCTAAAGATAAAAAATATATTACACGGCTCATATAATTACAATCTATATACAAGGCTGAACCCGTACTTCGCTCGATATTAAAATGTTCAATGAGCTCAGATCGTCGAATTACATCTAAAAATTTAAAAATTACTTACTCCTATGTACATTTCGACATACATACGTATATTCGGAGCCAAACTACATAGTTACATAAATATCATACATATGGGTATAGTAAACCGTTCTAAAATATAGGTTTTTTTTTGTTATTTTTCTTCTAATGCAAGTCAAGAGAAACGTTTTTGAATTAAAATTTAAATTACGAGGGCGCCACTGTTCATCATTGCATTAATCAATTGATATACATTATTATTATAAACAAAAATTAAATTAACTTTACACTAAATATATAATCGTTACTTCTTCGAAAATTCGTCACATTGCAACATTTTCCACAAGTTATTTTGCTAAGACTAAAATTTAAAAGTATATATAAAATAATAAAAAGTGGAAAATGTCTCCGTCAATATGATATATATTTTTGGGAAAATTCTACATCATTGAATAAAGTGGTACAAACATGAGATAATAATAATAATAATAAATATCACATAATGATAAGGCTCAGACACCGAATGATGAACAGTCGGCGGAGGCAGTCACAAGTACACACCACGTCTCCAGAACATCACTCACTGACGATAATTTGATTCATACAAATAAAAAAAAACAAATTTGAATTTGGATTGAAATGTAAAATTTTGATGTTTCGCACAACTACATGGCAGAATTCTTATATTAACAGAAATACTTCTTTTAGAGTATTTCTGTACTGTGTCTTTTTTTTCTGAAGTAAAAACATTTATACTGCCGTATATGATGCGTAGATGTACATTCAGATTTCGATTACAGTTTTCGTACGAAGTACTATTAGAACATATATTATAAAGGTAAAGAAGAAATATTTTACTGATATGGTTATCCATCCTAGAAGTCGATTTTAAGAATTTTTGATTATAATATAAGTTACATGTCCCTCTCATAATTTTACTATAATGTAGCAAGCATGTTGACTATGAGACTTTCAATAATTTTAGCTTAGAAACAAAGGATCAGTTTAAACAACGATTCAAAAGTTGAAAATCAGTTTTTTTTTTTAATTTCTTAGTTTAACAATAACATGACTCCATTCCTTAATTTAGATTTTCCATTATAATTCACATTTATTCATAATGAGAATCGTATGAACAAATCATATATACGGTAGAATATAAAAGCATCCATATTTATTACAACAATCAGCTACAAATTTATTTTACTATCCGTATTTACCCATCGCACTTAATAAAATTTTTAGGATAAACAGAACACCCTTTAACTGATTTGTCACATCAAATATCATATAATATATGTTTACAATAGTCCATTTCGGTTTCATAAAGACTGAAAAACGTTTAATATAGTCTAGTGACATTGAAGATTGCGAACCAGTTTCACGACCTATTTTTTACTTTTCATACATTTTTTTTGACATTCATCTGACCAATGAGCCAAACAGATCGTCGTGAACCGGCTCTAAGACCCTAAAAACAATACAAATGAAGTGATAATAAGTGATCGTCAGTGTCCGCGCTAGAGGCTTAGAGTCTAGACGCTGCAGGCTACGGGCTAGATGCGTACGCGTCTAGTCGGCGGCGGCGTCGGGCGCGCGCATGGGCGGGAAGTGGCGCGGGTCGCGGATGTCGTACGCGCCGCGCGGCGGCGAGCCCGCCAGCGCCGCGCCGAGCTCGTGCTCGCGCTCCGATTCTGAACACCATGTATACGCTCAATGATTTTTTTTTATGAATTTAATTTTTAGCAGCTTCACATGTGTGGAACCGGTGATAAATCACGTCACACGTTGGTGGAACTAAATGAATTGCTCGCGCTTTCATTCTGAACACCATGTATATGGAAAATTTGTTGAGATAGTTTTTTCTTACTACAGTTGATATAGTAATAAATGTACAGTAAATATACAATACATTTAATAAAAAAGGTTGTTAAAAGGTTGGTTTAATCATCATCATCATCAGCCCATATATGTTCCCACAGCTGGGACACAGGCCTCCTATCAGGCAATAATCTACCACGCCGGCCAAGTGCGGGTTGGTAGATGTCACATGTCGTCGAACTTTTGATTCTCACGATGTTTTCCTTCACCGTGAGCAGTGGTGATGTTATTCTACATGCGCAGATAAATTGAAAAATCAATTTATTTTAAGGAAAGCTGCTACATAAGAAACGCTATTTTTATAAATAGATATTTTACACATTCTTACCAATTTTTGTGCAAACCTAATTGCAATAGAAAAAAGTGTGACGTAATTTATTCACCTGTTCCAAATCAGTCCCTTTAAAATATTAACTGAAATGAAGTCTGACAGACCAAAACCTTAGTGAGAAATATTATATGTAGTTAGTGAATTAGTGTATACAGTCATATAAAAAAAAACAACTTACAATAGATCTATGTTAAACCGAAAACTCGAAAACTTATTATTTATTTAATCCATTAACTACATATTAAAACGACCGAAACATTACATGGTATGAGATACTAAAAGTATGATTAAATATAAAAGCAAATAATTGACAAAAATTTTAAAAATGAATATAAATAATGATTTACTTCATTTTCCAAGGAAAAAGTGAATTCTAATCAAACAATCTTTCAGTGTCTCATACAACACAAGGGCGACTAGTAAAACACAAGGGCGACTAGTAAAACACAAGGGCGACTAGTAAAAAACATATATTCCTTCACCGAACCTTAAAAGACGGCGTTGATTTTAATTTTTTCCCCAATTTCAAGTGTAATATCAGTCTTATGGCATGTAATATTAAAGTAATACGCAACTCGGTTATGAAGATATAAAAACCACTTTGAAAAATAAAAATTGAATAACTTAGTATACCAATTATAAAAACACAATATAAAATCTACCAAAATATCTATGTATTGAAATTAATTTTAAATCGTTGTACTGAAAATAATAAAAAATGCAAAAGAAATATACAACTAACGTCCCAAGCACATATTCGTCTATTATCTATATAATATACATATGTCCAATTATGTTATTTATCTATGCTTTAGTATTTACAGATGCGAGTCCTCTCGAGTTAATAAATTGAAAAAAAAAACCTTTATAATCAATTTATTGCAAATAGAAAATGAAATAAAATTTATTTCAATATGAAACAATAAACACATGAACACAAATTCCCAAGTCTAATAATTATTGAAAACTTGTAGCTCAATAATATCTTACAGAGAGTAGGTAGTACCCATGTCTTTTAAATTAAACTTTCTTCAGGTTTTTGATATAGAATATATAGCTTAGTTATATTTATTATATGTAGAGAAAAACAAAATAAAAAGGCATAGTACTTGACTCCTCCAAAATACTCGAGATCGTTTTAAGAGTAAATATCAAAGAATTTGAATATTTCAAATAATTATACTAATTTGAAAACAGTTTACGTCTTTTAAAAAAACCCAATTTCCATAGTACCCAGATCTACAAAACATTCGAGTATTTCGAAAAAACTCAAGTCTCTGCCGAACTCGAGTACATCCACAGTACTGGAGTTTATCTAAAGTACCCGAGTATAGCTAAAGCGCTCGAGTGACAAGTACCTAATGGGCGCCTATCCAAGGGCGAGTGCCGAGCGCGGCGCCACTTACCGTCGCTACGCGTCGCCGGCCGCCCGCCGCGCCGCGTCTGCGACAAACACGCGCTCACACGTACGAGTACACCCGCACCCCTCCCTACTGCCCCACTGCTCTGCCGCCCGCTCGGGGCGCGGACGCTCGATGTTCTACACTTATTTATATTTATTTAGAAGATAACGATATAATAGCGCCATCTGTCTCACACACCAACCCTAAAGGATTAATCGAATACGTATTCGTCTGGGAAAATTGATGAGAATACCGCGCGAAAATAAAGCCCATACCGAGCAATATTAACAAGTGATAAAACATCGAACGAACGCTGGCAAGCGAAATCAACTTAACGCTAAGTTAGTGACTAACATAACCTTACATCTACTTATAGACTAATTGTTGTCAAAAACAGTCGTCAGCCCCCGTCAGTATGGTACCGACGAGCGCTTGGACTTTGCCATATAACGGAAGACACCAAAACAAAGCCAGGACCAAAGCTATGGGATAGAGGAGTGGGATAGGACGAATTCGACATTCGATTCGACCGATGGGACGAATTAGACTGATAAACAATTAAAAGTAGACACAAGAATATAGACGTAGATTGAATAATGGAAACAATTTGTTGATTCGGGTAGATGTGTACAAGATGAATGGCATCAGTTGTATATTAATATATAATTTCTATTATTCAATTAGTTTATATTCTTGATGTAGATAAAGTGCGAAGCAAGCGACCTGATCGAACCCTACGCGACAACGCAGAAGGCGACGACGCGGAGGATGTCATTGGTGAGGGATTGGTCGGTGTGTGAAGTGATGATTGATTGATTGATGGAAAAGGTGTGGTTGATTGAGGGTTTCTGGAAAATGGAGAGGTTGGGTGCAAGATGAACAGTGTAACAACAGAATGGTTTCTTTCTTCGTTTCTATAGCTGCATATATATGATGATATAAAGATAGAGATTTTACTAGGAATGTGAACATTTGAAGGGTGGTTGGTGGGAAGTAAATCTGTGATATATGATAGTTAGATAGACTACTAAATTGGTGGTCAAATACCCAATATGATCGATCTATCGTTGATTTGGTATTTAATCCCGATATATATTGGCGTATGATTGGTAGGTGGATTGTTTAGAGGGAAGTCGTTTGGTAAATGATTGGTTAGTGAATAATTTATCAGTGGGAACATGATTGGCGGATGATTGCTTGATTGGATAGTAGGAAATTCGTTAGTGGAAAAATGATTGGTTGATAGTTAATTGGTGCATTATTGGTTGATGGATAATTCGTCAGTGGGATGATGATTGGTTGGTAGTGATACATGCTTGGTGTATGATTGGTTGGTGGATAGTTCGTCATTGGGAAAACGATTGGTGTATGACTGGTAGGTACACAGTGGGTGGCAGGCAGCTGGTTATACCTGTCATGTGGTCCGGGTGTCGGCCGCGGAGCGCGCCCGCGTAACTGCAGCCGGCCGCGACTGCGGGCACGTCACAACTCGTCAGCCTCCGCACGCACGCGCCTGGCCGCCCTACTAGCAACGATCACTAACGCTTGCTGTTACGGTACTGGTTGTATGCCAGCTTACTTTGATGTTTCACTTATTCAGACATATGTTTCATTTATTTTGAAATTTAGACTAACTCTATTGACCAAACTTGTATGTTTAATAGCAATCTAGCAAAGTTCTATATTACTTGACGAGTTACTATTGTTTTTTTTATATGCGAAATGCAAAATTAGCAATTTTTAAATATGTAACAAGCAAGTTTCTAAATATTTGTAAGTTATTCGTCATGAATACAGTGAGCAGTTGTAATTTTCGTATCTGGTCATTTTTATTGAAAACTACGTATTATATATTTTTGCCTGTAAAATATTCATGTTATAGTCTGGTACAACATACTAGTTTAACGTGTCCTCTGTTTAAGTGATGATTTAATGAAGATATTTTAATAATTATTTCACGTAATAATGGAATAGTTATCTCAAACATTACTGTAATGGCTAGTCACTAGTTTCACTACGACCATTTTTAATAATTTTAAAAGCTTCGTGATCGTTCCTAGTAAAAATCTATACAAATGCGATTAACGCACACGTTTTTATACAAACGTACGAATATACGAAAATTTCGTGTCTCTTTGACCTTAAAATATTATCTGCTGTAAATTTCTTTTAAATTTAACTCTAATAAATTTTAGGCGTCGTGCGTACGGAGTGGCTGAAGGGAAAGAATTGCTCCAAAACAATTCTTGTTCGGGGAGGTTGGTCTATCAATTACATTTATATAATAAAAAATATACATATACATATACATACATAAAATTTAGAGAATTACTGCGCAAACAATTGAAATCTCTATTGGAACAAGAAAGAAATGGAGTGTTCTTAGAATACATTTCGTCTGTTATGTCTATAACGTAAACATTACTAAAACTGCTATGTAGAAGTTAGGAGAACAAGATGTCGTGAAGGTTCCGCTAAAATAATATGCAACATAAATCGATGACAGTTCGTGGCAAGCGGTGAACAGGGGAAGGAATGGAGAGGACGTTTCAACAAAAAACAGAATATTAGACAGAAAATGACGAGACTGCTGCTAAATGTAGGGCAGTGACGTAAGTTTTCAATCGATTGCGAGAGAAAACCACGACGTGCCGCATTATATTGGCGAATTTTTTTTTTTGCGTAAGTGAGATGGAAAATCTATCTCAAAATTAACACAAGTTAAAAAAGCGAAACGAAAATAAAATTATTTTTCAAGAAATATAGATATGTAAAAAATTTGTAAGCACAGCAATTACGGGGAACATAAAAACCAAGGCACATTTAATATCAAACGATTTGTGCATCTTTATTGATTCCCCATAACGCACACTTAAATACATATGAATGTCGCACGCACACAAGCGTATAGTCTACCACTTATCCGTTCGACTGTACACTTGATAGCAATTTATGAAAATGCACGTCTAATCATGCAAATGTGTACAGTCGATAAAATAATGCTCATAATATTGAGTTTTTATGTAAAAATAGTGTTTGAAAAAATTGTCGTCTGATTTTTTGTGATATATGTTATATGTTATTGAGACAAGTGTATATATGTTATCGAGACAAGTGTATTTTAACAAGTGTTACGATAGTCTAAGAGTTCACCATGCATGCTCTACATAGTGTGTTGTTATTTCCTTAAAACAGAGGCTAGAAAACTGTGTGTGTATTTTATTAAGGTGAAGTGAATGCACTCGGCTGTACATTAAATTTTTTGTTTTTGTTCATTAGTAATAATTGTTCAAATGTGTACGCTCGTTTACATATTGTTTCATATCCAGACATGACATTTGTCTAACTTATTGTCAGTATAATGTCAATGCGTGAGTATGTGTGTGTCTGTTCGACTATCTCTTATACGTTCGATTATATCTTACGTACCAGGTTTTAGAAAGAATTTAGTACGTTTTTTACTAGAGAGTGCATTTCTGGGATTATTCATAAATCTCTCATTTAAATTGTATCATGCGTTATACAAGCGTGTTATAACATTATAAGTAAATTTGAACATTCTCATTGTAATTGTGTGTGTCATGACGGGTGTGTTCGCACACGTGTGTCCACGTGCACGTGTGTGCGTGCGTGCGTGCGTGTGCGGCGTACCGTCGCAGGCGGGCGGCGCGCAGTCGAGCAGCGGGTGCGAGCGCAGCAGCGCGCAGTCGCCGCCGTCGGCCGCGTCCAGCGCGTACACGTACAGCACGCCCTCCGACGTCGCCACCAGCAGCCGCGCCGCGCGGGACACGCTGCAACGTGATGCGCTCCCGTTATGTATGCTTGTCTCCCTTGTGTTATGTGTTGCGTATGCCCATGGATGATAAAGTTGATATGATAGATTGAAATTATTCGGGGAAGATTAGCGAAAACTTAAAAATTAAACATTTAAAAATGTGCTTTAGAATTCACAATCTCAGTCAAATCTAGAGGTGACAATGCACTTAATATCATGATTTCTGTAAATGTTAAATGTCCTCCTCTTGTATGGAAAACATAAAAAATATACCTCATTCTTATAGTATTTTTACCGAATCCTTACTAATTATCATTCCCACATTACTACATATAACAATCATTTCGGCAAACGCACTTAGTGACGGCGGCGACGGCCCGGCAGCCGGCCCGCGGCAGCTTGGCGGAGGCGAAGGCGCGGCCCTGGCTGAGCACGTCGCTGACCTGCGCGGGCAGGTACACGAGGCCGGCGGACAGCGTCTGCGACATCCAGTCCACCCAGCCGGGCTCGGGCGGCGCGGCGGCGTCGTCGGGCGCGCGCTCGCCGCCCTCCTGCAGCCGGAACACGTGCACGGTCTCCGTGTTGGACGTGGCCGCGAGGTAGGCGCCGCACGCGCTGAACGCCAGGCACGCGATGGACACGCAGCGCTTGACGCCGCGCCGGAACTCGTACAGGCGCGTGCGCTCGGGCACGGCGAACACGCGGATCACGGTGCCGCGCTCCGACGCGGTGGCCAGCCGCCGCCCGCACATGGACCACGCGAGCGCCGCCAGCGGGCTGTCGTGCGCGCTTATCACGCACTTCGCGTTCTGGAACCGTGCAACGTGCTCATTAACGTCTTACACGTGACATTTCGTTTGTAAACAGTAAAAAAATAGTCAGTCCTTCTTATTTTGAAACATTATCGCGACTGAGCTATACTTCATATAGTTGAAGCTCAGTCATCCAAGTATAGTGAATTGTGAACTTAATTGCATTTGCATCCTCTTACCGTATCTTCAATTTACAAAATAAATCATCAGCACAACGGTATCCACTTTAACACCCACCTGCCCCCCCCCGCACCTTTTTTTGCTATGCCAAAAAAAAAACCACTCACCAAATGCACGGCGTCGAAGATCTGCACCTCGCCGACCGCGCTGGAGCCAGGGTACGCCACATAGCAGTGGTCGACGCACGGCGACAGCGCGCACAGCCCGCGCGGGTTGGGCGGCGTGTCTCGGATCGTGTGCAGTATCTTCATGTCGCGTATGTTGTGGATGTGCAGGGACTCCTCGAGGCACACTATCAGTCTCTGCAAGTGTTCGGACGTTGGGTAACGGATGGGAAATATTTCTTTATCAGTCAGGGCCCAGTCCGGGCCAAACCTTGGCAGGCCATAATGGTCCCGATGAATGATATCGGGAGTTGTATGTACTTTGTAGCGAAAACGCTTGCACGATTCAGAGAAATATGCGACTACGTCGTGAATGCAACATCGTTAATGTAATTAAAACGTTTAAGGCCGGTAGCATACTCGCGACGTCCCTGGCATTGTCGGTGCTTATGGACCATTGTAGGTGTATATGGGCGACGTAGATCACTTACGAGCTGAAGACGTCTCTGCTCTATTGCTGACTCTTCTATAAAAA
Source organism: Zerene cesonia (assembly GCF_012273895.1). Classification (NCBI taxonomy): domain Eukaryota; kingdom Metazoa; phylum Arthropoda; class Insecta; order Lepidoptera; family Pieridae; genus Zerene; species Zerene cesonia. The sequence continues at coordinate 7,400,605 of NC_052116.1, read as the reverse complement.
ACGTAATAGTTAAAAAACGAAATAGCTTTTTTATTTCCTCCAACTACGTTTTTCCGTTTATTTTCCATTATGTTATGTATCTAAATGCCGAAATATGAGTGCACTACATATATACACACACTCTAACTTTGTGGACTGAATAAGACTATAAAAAGAAATCTTCTATATATCAAATAATAAAGAAGGAAAAAATAGATTTTGTGAAATCTGATGTTACAACAACATAGGTATACATGCAATATCTTAAAAAAGATTATTTCTGTAATCGACGCTTTGATTTGATTTTATTTCTCAAATAATTGTGACTTTGAATAGTGCTCTATAAAGAAAATTAAACTAATAAAAAGTGTTATAAAATCGAAACCAATAAAAACTTACAGAACGATTAAGTTTTACAGCCAAGATTGTATTGCTGTAGCTGTAGTTGCATATCTCCGTCCCTTTCTTGTAATGGCACACGATCAACTTCCTGAAATTCAATTTCACTATTATAAACAGAGTTTTATGGTGTGAGAAACGGTGTGAAGTACATAGAAATATATGTTTTAAAGACGGTGTGGTTGTTGAGTAGTAATGGAAACGTAAGTAGCATAATATTAAAACAGCTGTTGTTTTGAACAATCTTTGAAAGGATTATATAGTAATTTTCATGTTAGTTTCAAAGGTTAAACTAGCAGATACCACGCGTTACCATAACCATGCTTATTTTCATTTGGAAACAATAATTTGCTTGATTTATCAATTAAAAAATTTATCTCGAATAACGTGGACAAAGTCGTGGGATTCAGTTAGTCTCATATGTACAGAAAATGTGTAGCATTGAACAATCGGCGGACAATTATTATTATTGTTATTACTTTTTAAACAAAATTATATACAATACTTGTATTTAAAACACACCATTCACCGAGTATTTAAACAAGTTATTTACGGTCGACATTTACGGCGTTTAAAACTATTGGGTATTGCAAATATTAATTAATATAAAAGGCGTATGACAAATTATGTAGTAGGACAGCATGGCGATATCTTATATCTTTATTAACAAATAGGAGGCGTTTGAGTAGTCCCAATTTATTATGACTCTTCCTGACATCTATTGGCGAATAATAATACTATTATTGGCGAATAAAAAAAAAAAATACCGAGCAAGGCTCGGTCATCCAGGTACTATTATGTAATAGTAACCAGTTGATAATCCAGGGTGAAAACAATTGTATCCTACATTTTTCTAACGAGTTTTTATTTAAATATATTGTAATTATAGCGAATACTCTTTCGATAATTGTGTCGGTGAATTAAAAAATTGGCTGTATGTTATCAATATAAAACATCGTACGACCAAATCACTCGTGCTATATAAAAAAATCATGAAATGACCGGGTGGAAGATAAACCTTAAAAAAATATGAAATTTATGTATCGTTCATTGGCATCGCCATTGCTTTGACATGATAAAAGAAATAAAAACTACATCCAAAATTTAACCGACCTCTTTTAAAATTTTTTATATAGGAAATTTCTGTGGGGTCTTTCCGCATAACGGGACTGACTTGTATTATACAGTCTTTGACCTAACCGGTCAGCCAAATTGACCCGTAACTTAGGACATGTAGACTAAAAGTAAACACAACATTTAGGTAATCTGAAACCAAGCTGATGTTACGTGTACCTTTTATTAAATTTCATGATTGAATGATTTTATTACGGTAAAACATTACGATAACTCATGAATATCAAATAGAATAGTACTACATTGTAGCAAGGAAATGTGTATAGGCTGTCGATGATAAACTTAACACGTGGGAGTCTAGTATAAGTCTGACAAAGGCAAACAAAAGATCGTCATAGTTGCAGTATATTTACAATGTTGTCGCGTTCTAATGATGAGTCAGGTTGGGTTGCCCTATCTCTCAACCCTTTCGACTCTGATTACCATATAGTGACACGCGTACGCTGATTCAACATATACATATAAATAATCCCGCAAAATTGCCAAGTTGTGCACAGGTCTATACGAAAAGGATTGATGCAATCAATGCAATTAAACTTGTCCCGAGTCAATGAACTGCGATATCTAAAAAAAGATTTACCAGAAAATAAACAACCGTAGCTGATAAGGAGTGATTATGTACGTCGATGTTTTAGCAAGAAATAAATGCTAAATAATTTCGCTTTTCTCAATCGTTAAAATGTTTGAGCGGATAAGGAACCTTTTATTTATTTTGGAAGATGAGCATTGACCTTATGGAGTAGACATCGCAAGGTATACAAGCTCGATATTATGTTTCTTATATTATACAGACTAAAGCTTGCTAGTGTGTTAGCTCACATCGTGAAACAATACGCATAACAGTATGACACGAGCGGTGATTATTTATGATTGGGTGCTGACAAGATTTCAAGGAAGCTAACTTGTCTTGTACTTAATAAGTAGGCTAGAGGACGCAGGTGTTCACAAGGCGATATTATTAAGGCAATTATTTTCTTAACTAAGAATCAAATATAACTACAGAATGTTCTTTTGTGTTCTAAAGAACTCAAACCCTGATGAAAAACTATTATATAACTAAGGCTCCATTTAACGCGAGCTCAATTATCTGTCAAACCTTGTTTAATTGTTATGACTATTCCTCATTCATATCTTAACCTAAAATATTCACAAATACGTAATATGAAAGTTACTATGATAGCTGACAAATTAACTCGTTTTTCCAGTTTAAATTCGTAGTTTATTCTGGTGAAATTTAGTAACCTCAATACGATATCCTTTTAAACAGATGTTCAAAACATAGTTTAGTATAATGAATTCATTAACAAGTTATCATCTGGAACAATAATGCTCATGATTACTAATAATAAGTGAGCCACGTCGCGAGAAATAGGTCATTACGTTATCGGAGAGCATTAAGCATTATCGACTACGCAGCAAATACGTCATGCTGATGCATTAATAACTAACCTTCTTGGTTTTCATAGATATTTTTGTTTGTTTTTGCGTATTTTCATGGTAAAAAGATTATTTTTCAGCTAATTTTAGCGTTGCTTAAATAGTAGCACGTTTCTCCCGAAACAACAATAAACCTATATGGAAATTAGGATTGCTCCCAGATATGGTTCTTTTGCACAGAAAATTCACTACTAATTGTCGAGGATTCTTTTTATCAGCGAGGTTTATTTCGTTTATCAGATGCCAATTGACATTGCTAGTCCTCCATTCATACATATTGATGAATATACACAATCTCACATAATGCATGTCCTATATATATGTCCCCTCTAAAATAAGCACAACGGAACCATTCGAAAAGGTTTTACAGCTTTGTGTAGCCTAAGCAGTTTGTTCGAAATCTCAAAATTTTACCAAGAACGCTTAATCCTTCAAATGGTGAACCATCTCAGTGCATTTACTCATTATATTTATCATTTATGGAAATATAAACTCGTTCTAACAGCTGGTAAGTAAAGTCTTTGTCTCTACTGTAGTTTTATTCTTACAAGTGTTAAATATTGACTCATAATAACATAAAGTTAACGTATTTCTCTATTATTCCCCTCAGATAAACGTGTGACGAACGTTATCGATGCACGTGCCACCTGACGTCATACCGTGGTTTTGTTAAATCCACATTTCCATTTCAGTTTACAATAGATCAAGACAAAGTTGTGTTGAATGCCCAATACGTAATGTAAAATTTATGCTTGAAAATATGCACTGCATTATTCCTTATTTTTATGATTGTTACTTTTGATACTAATAGCGTGAAAAATTAGTATCGTTTACGATATTTGAACTAATTGTTTACTAATGAGTAAACGTGTCATTTGATGTAGGCAACGACTTGTCGGCACAGACTGTTATAATCGAAAGTAAATATCTTGTTGATAGGTTAAGGTCAAATTTAAAAGAACTCCACATTTAATAAAGAAATATTTTTAGAAGTATTTCGGTGAAGGTTTCTCCATCCTCCAGTATGTGAATTCAAATCCAATTCTTTGTCCTATTTTGCTTGGCAGAAGATTTTTCTACTTCTGCTGCTTTTATTTTAGACGTATTGATATATTGACAATTCAACAAAGGCATATTAAGACATCGTTTTAACAACATGCTACTCTTTACAAGTAAATAAAACGTTTCTGCAAAGAACTTATTCATAAAACATTTATACAGTTAAATATCTTTTCCACACCAGTGGAGACACAGCGTTACACCCCACACCGATAACCTCCAAGAGCTTTCCGTCTCCCAGTGACCTACATTCTTAGTCTATTTAAATAACGTGGAGTTTATAAGAAAGTTATATTTAATCACGTTATTTATTGAAACAATATTGTCTTATTTACGTTGTTTGTTAATGAGTAACGTGAAAGGAGTTCGTGGTGTGTGAACAGTACTCGTTTCTTCCGGCAAATACAAAGTATTATAAATAACATAGCATGATTATTTAGCACTGAGTTTAAACAATTTAAAATTGTTAGTGACTACGCTCCGGATATGTTTCATGTAGAAGTTTTTCTCTTATGAAGCGAGCTAACTCGCTTCATACCTACTTCGTATGTTACCATAAAATGACGGTAAGGATAGTAGAAGAAAAGACTCGGTGACAAATTTTGGAATCAATTTATTAAATGTCATCGTATATGATACTTTAATTAAATATATAATTTTGATGAATTGTTTCTATTTTCAGTAGTGCTATCTATTTGAGAAGGTTCGATGGAATTGACATCGCATTTATGTACAAATATCCCAAAATAAACATCAACTTACATGTGCAGCAACTGTAAAGCATTTCCTACGATCGGTAATAGCTGTTTTCCAAGTGCGTTATTAAGAAGGCTTAGTAGGTAATTTTTGGAAGAGCTTGTCATGGCATATTGCATATACATACAACAAAAGCCATTGACCGAAACTGGCGTCATTTCTTTCGGGCGACAATCGACCACAACTTTTTTTTTAATACAATATAGCATAACAAACCAAAATTGCTGTTGTATACCTCTAAACATGGTCTTAGTAACGGCTCTTGGAAGAAGCTTGTCCAACTGAGATAATTATAATATAATATTAATTTAATTATAAAGGTACGACCAGATTAATAATATTCTAAGAATGATTTAGTTATTCGACAAGGTATCAAACATCTCACAGGAATTTCTAAAAACAAGCGATGTCTTTTGTTCTCTTGCGGCGGTAAATAAATGCGCAAATGTATTCGATTACTTAGAACAAATTATTACGTCATATCCTTTAGTATTTTCATTATCTACAATAACAAAATAAAATAACAATGTATAGAAGCAATCAGCTTGAAATATCGCTTTAACTCTGGCACAGCTGTTCGCGGCATCGGTTACAATAATAATTCATTGTTTGTTTAGAGTTTTGAAAATATTCGTTAATACGTGTAGCTGATACATCGATTGCACTCGTACAGTACCTGATACCATCTTAAGCATATCTAAAATGTTTATTTAAAGTATATTCTGTAAGATCTGGATTACCATTCCAAAATTATGAGAAACCTGTAGATATACATTGTATGCTGAGTCAGTATCAGGTCAGTTAGGTATTTTTTTCTAATTCGTTACAATAATTGAAGTGAGTAAAAAGGATTAGGATAGATAATAAGATATGTACTTAAATATGAGGAACGAGGAAATGATATAATATGATGAGATGTAAGTAAAGAAATGGGATTAAGCCTTTAGTTTCTAAATGTATTTCACATACATGTTAGAATTAGGTTTTCTCTCTATTGGTTGGAGCCATTAAGAAAGAGAAGAAGTTTTATAAGTGTATGTAGCAATTTGAAAGCGGTTGCTTGGCATGCTTACTTATTACCAACATCAGCAGATAAGATCGTTATAGTATTACTTTAAAAACACTCCTATATTTCTTACACGTTGTATTCAATCTACACTAATATTATAAAGAAGAAGAATTTGTATTTCTGTTTGTTTGCAATGGATAAACTCAAAAACTACGGAACCGATTTTAAACATTCTTTCACCATTAGAAAGCTGCAAATTCACTAAGTATCATAGGGTATATTATATGTAACATGGGCGAAGGGGGGCCAACAGCTAGTAAGTTAATATAATGGATAATATTTAACCAGACAATTAATAAGCAAAGGTTCTAGTTTAATGTTTGAATAACGCAAAACATAAAAAAGCTTGATCTCAAGCCAATAAAAATAGTTAAAACGAACGCACCTCTACATTCATAATAATAATATTAACATGGAAACAAAATGTTAACTAGATAAACGTAAACAAAGCAAACTGTACACATTATCGCGATTAGTGTTATATCACTCACTCGCTGAACCTCGGTAACAGAATCACGCAAGCATATAAAAGATTTATTTAACATTGCATTCGATACGGAGTTTTCTAACCCGACGGACTCTTCACGGTTCACTAAACTCCAAATTGCCGATATAAATAAATTATAAAACACATTTAAGGAACGAGAAATGCTAATGATAAACCAGTTTATTTTTTATAAGGCATCATTTTCGTACGTTTCGCATTATCGCGTAACGCTCACGCCATATTTATTATTATTGGAGGTCGCGTGTGATAATCGTGCAATCGAATTGAATTAATTTGTGTGTAAACAACATCTAAAGCGTATTGTCTGTTTCTTTGCACGCATCGCATATTGAATCGCGTTTATAGAAAATAGAGCAGACCTAGTAACTGTCTGTTCTTTAATTTTGTTTTTTTTTTTAATATTAGTCTTACTATATGAATCTATGTTGACCGCTGGTGATGTCGTCAGGTTTTCCTTGTTGTTATAAACTTAGCGAGGTACCAAAATAAATATTATTTATAATTAAATAACGACCCTGCTTTCAAGTTAAAATAAAAACGCCGGGAACAGAATGTGGGAGCGGCTTTCCTGAGGCAGCATTAAAGATTTCATTATTATAATTTTTCCATTATATTATTAGTATAATACTCCGGTCGGCATAATGTGCAGACATATGTGTATGTATTCAGTTTATCTGGAAAACAATTTGTTTTTAAAGTAAATTTGTTTTTTTTTTTGGGCCTGGGGTTGTAGAGGTCGTAATTATTAATTAGATATATTGCATATACCTAATTAATAATATATATTTATAACTCGCTTAATTTTGAATACCAACAATAACACACAACCCAGAATTCTTCCAAATTTCCAGTATGCGCGTGTTCCTTTAGTTTAAAAGTATGAATTGTTCTGAAAGATATCTTAACCAGGATCAAATTCATTTAAATCTCTTATTATCAGGGTAATACCACAGGCCCTGGTCTACGATAATTTAACATGTTATCGTAACAATACATATCATTATACCCGTATCAATCGCGCGATCGTAAGGTCACCGCCATACGAATAATATTATCAAACACGATTATACACCAACGCTTCTTAGACTTCCTCATTAGAATATTATATCTAGTAAAACACCTTTACAATATTCCGTAATTATTCACCATTCCACCATTATGATTATGTTCAATTCATTACATTAGTGTGAACTAATTAAATTACTATATCAATTCTTATCTATACAAATATTATAAAGCTGAAGAGTTTGTTTGTTTGTTTGAACACACTAATCTCAGGAACTAATGGTCCGATTTGAAAAATTCTTTCAGTGTTAGATAGACCGCTTATTTAGGAAGGCTATAGGCTATATATGTGCCATGGGCGAAGCCGGGGCGGAACGCTAGGTTATATATATAACAATAACTACTTTATAGTATTTGTTATTCATACCCATTTGTTTGATCATAAGCAACGTAGCAGTTTGAACTGAAGGAGGATTACGGTTTGAATATACGAAATGTCTGCCTGTGACTAGTTAGACAACTGGAATAACATATAGGCAACTTTATATCACGATATTCCTACGGGATACGGACTTACGCGGGTGAAGCCGGGGGAGAAGCTAGTAAAGCATAAAATTTCAAAGGAAACTAGCACATGATGTCAACTTGTATATACTGATAAAAGAAACTTTCTACATAAATGCACAGACGGAATCTTATCTTAGGAAACTATGAGCTATCGTTTCAGATAAAAATATTTAAATATTTTATTTAAAACCTGATTGTTTTTGTTATATTTGCTTATAAAAAAACGCGGAAAGATACGCATTGTTCAAGCAGGTTAAGAAATAAGATTTATTATGTTGTTTGAGGTAATATCCGCTAATTTGTAAGCAGTTCATTTTGTTATTGTTGAACCATTTCATTGCAGACTTACGTACCTATCATGCCCTAGTGAAGTCCCGTGTCTCCTACTGGGGTATGGGGCAGGTGATATACATCTGTCTCACTGATCGATTTTCTTTATGGACAAGTAGGTGATCGGCCTTATGTGTCCTGCCAGAGGGAGGCTTTTTTTTTATTGTCCACCGGGAATCGAACCCCTCGGTTCTACGCTCACGCGTTTCTTAACGTGCCAAGGAGGCGGTCAAATATATGCCATGCTATTTAAAAATAGTTTAATTAAATACATTGAGAATTTTAGTAGGTAAGGTAAGGTAGTTAAGTAAGGTAAGGTAGGACTTTCGATATTTCTCACCTATAGGTGATATCTGAAACTGAGAAATCCAATTGAAAATGAAGAAGCCCAATTGAAAAATTTCAGCCACAATTCCATAATTTACGCTGTTAATGATCGTGTCCTGAAGGTCCCCTTTAAGCAATGTTTGAAATATATTAAAGAACAACATGATAAGTTTAACGTCATCGAAGTTTCACGTTATTCAGTACCAGTCACCACTGACTACACTATCAACATTCTCATCTTATAGAAAAGC
>NC_052116.1:7380940-7390784 GCF_012273895.1 Zerene cesonia | reverse complement strand
AAGTTATTATGCTAGGAACTCGTAATGGGAATTTGTTACGATAACTCAAATATTATAAGCGTTCGGATTAATACGCGAAATTTGCGTTATTTATATGTATGGTGTTTCATATAGCAAAAAGAAAATACAATGTATATTAAGAACTTCTGTAACAACATACTCGGCTCTGCAAAGAAGTGACATACTCCCATGCCTACTAGAATCGCAATCTATACTAATATTATAAAGAGGAATGATTTAATTTTTTGTTTTTTTGTTTGTTTGAAATAAATCGGCTCCGAAACTACAGTACCGATTTAAAAAGTTCTTTCACCGTTAGCCAGCTACACTGTTCCCGAGTGACATAGGCTGTCTCATTTTCAAAAAGCGTAGAGTTACTAAAACTTAAATAATCTAACCCAAGGTGCAAAAAAATAAACAAATAACTTCCTTCAATCTATTAATGATAGAACATCACTATCTATAAAAGTCTCTATCTTTAGCGTAAGCGTCCTTTTATAAAAAAAATATTAAATTACCATCGCCAGAAAATCTATTCGCGCTCTTTATTCGTACCTAGGTATTGTTCCTTATCGAAATAAATAAATAATTTTTTAAGACTTCAATACCTACAAATAACCTTTTAAATGATTCGATTCAGATATTCCATCCAAAATATATCACGAGTTTAAATAATAGAAAAAACTCTGCTCAGCTAGCTATTCGTTGAAGAGGTACGGGAGAAGAGTCATAGTTTTTTATTTTCAATTAATGTTATTTTTCTAGAAACTCACTGTAAAACATTATGTATTTTCTTTTATTATATTATTATGCGCGTGCGCAGCCCGTTTGGGCTGCTAGTATATAACATATATATCGCATAATCGGTGGTAAAAATTCTACCTTCTCATTCTATCAATTCTCACCTGTGATTGCATATTGCGATTAGTCATACATACGACAAATATGTCTCGTAATACCAAAACAACAATATAATATATAGTTATCATTCCGATACGTAGACATTCTCAAACATGTAAACATAATATAATTACGTATTCTGATACGTACGATTATGTTCAGTTTTGTGAAAAACACAAGAAAATTTTAACACATTATCATTCTACTGCGACATCATGATTTTTTATACGCATCGGAAAAAATCTTTTGATATTTATCGTAAAACATTATTACTTACTATATAATACTCTATCGTTTTCTCGAACTCATATTAAGATACAAAATGTGTTTTTATTTTTGTAATAAGTGAAAAAACAGGTATACTTTTATCATCGTACTTACAACGTTTTCCTTACATTGATTATTCATATAAACAACCGTTATTTAAATACACATTTTTGATGCCATGACATGAAAGGCAATATATTTTATACATATTTATCGTTGAGGAGAAGAACCCATCGTGGGCTCGTGTATAAATGTGGGTATACTCGGGCGTCGTGAAAACCTCTTAGAATCGATAGCTTAGATGATGAAGAAAATCAAGAAAAACGGTCGTATATATGAGGGATACACCTAGATATGGCACTGAAATTAAATATATGTATACTTAGCCGCAAAATTTTGTGGGAGTTCGTGTGAAAACCGTGCAGCAAAATAATAAAGGAATGAAAATGAAAAATAAAAGTCGACATTTTAAATCACTCGAACGTCCCAACTACAGTGACCCATAATCTGACGATTATGTCGAAGGATAATGATCTGATAATCTCATAATTCTTTCTAATCGAAGGTTCCTGAAAATCAACACCACATAATGCCGTAAACTGGTATTAATAAGTGTTGCTTTGCGTTGCGTTGCTCCAATACCATTTTTATGTTTCAGTGTAAACATTATCAGTTACCAAATATTCATTATAAAAAATACATTTCATTATGACTCATATCGTCTATAATTGCTCTGTATCACGAACAAATAGCTAAAATTGTATCGAGTTATAATCTAATTATAATCTTAAAATTTAATATATCTTATAACATCAACTCTATATTGCAAGCAGTCTGAACAAAAACGTTGTAGGTAAATGAACAGCTGGAGTATATGTCGAAGCGAGTCACTGGAGCGATAAGGTAAATTCTTATCGATATACTCCTCTCGAAACTCTCTCCTCACTCAACTCTCACAAAACTCGAACTCCTCAACAGCTCAATAGTTACCTGGTTCTTGATTCATTTGTATTAATAAGAGCATCACATCTAGATTAGTTGTGGATGTAGTCAAAGGCATGGTAAAGATGAAGTACAAGTAAGCGATCTCCTCAAGTTCTTACAAAAAACGTGTTCATTAATATTTTACAGTAAAAAAAACTCTTTTGGAATAGTCGGCTAGAAGAGGTTAATAGTGTGAGGCACTTTTAATTGGTCTCAATTAGAACTAATCCGCCTAAATATGCTACATTACACAAAACATACAATGCAATAGTCACAAAAACATCTGAGCCAATCGGACAATGAATTCTAATAAGATCTTTGGCAAATAATCCCACGCACATTCGCTTTAAGGCCACGGAATTGCTTAAGGTTAACTCTAAACTGCTAACGCTTATCTAGATAGATATGTGAATATGTTCTACCTGAGTTATGTACTCCTTGGCATACAGATAAAAAAAGCAATAAATACCGCAGTGAATATAAGAACAGATACAAAAGAAAGCCTTATTGTTTTTAGAATGGTCATCATAAAAAGGGCGATAACATTTAAAAGCGCAAATTTTATTACATTGTGGGACAAAAAGTACCTGCGTTTATAATACCGGTTTCATCCTCGTTTAGAGAAACAGTAAAGCCTTAAACAATACAAAGGAGAACTTTAGTTTAACGACCCTTTATAAGGATGTGAATATTCGTGTGTTTTTTTATTAGAATGGTGAAAGATTTGCAGTTCAATTTCAACTCCGGTTATTCAGATTGAAGTCAAAAAGATAAACCAATCGTGCATTAATTGAAACAAATAAAAATAACATTTATATCACCTTATCTATGCCTATATACTACTGACACTTCCATAAAGGTTGAGTAAATTTATTGATGTAAGTATAGGATTAAACATAGCGTAAATATTTTGTATACTTATAGCATCATTGTATTTTAAATAGCTATTTATAGATCCTAGAACATAATCCAAGAACAGTTATTGAGCAAGCGCAAAAGACAGGTAAAATATCGTCACATGGTGCATCAAAGACGATTCCGAAACGAAACCAGACAGACAGCACCTACCTATAAAAGTTGTCCATTGTATTGTTATCTAAAATCATACAAAAATTATCTCCCCCCGTCCCATTGTTTCATCCTGAAATCTAAATATTCTCTCAGTGAGCGCGGCGTCGGAAAACCCTCTCAAAATATAGAACTTCACCGGCTATAAATAGACCATTTGGTGTAGTCGGTGACAAAGGTCGCTACGTAACTATTGCTAAATACATATTTAGCTGAGGATACCGCCACGGGGTTACGATAGTGCGATATGCATCGATGTTTTCCTTCACAACGCTTTACAAACAACGTATTGTATCGGCCAATTTGTGTCGCGGTTTCATGTATTATTTAATCCCTTACGTGTTCGTATGTGTTATACATAATATTATATGAGCATGTTAATGTAATAATAACAATATTTTGCTTGCCAACATCACACTATAGAATGGAAAATATTATGAAATACTTGAGTCTAATGACTGGTTGAAAAATAGCTATTTCAGCGTGAAAGAGAGGCTCGAGAGTGAAATTCATGTGAAATTACGATAGTAGAGTAACAATGCCTATCCCGCTAACTAATATGCTACTTATATCCTACTAATATTATAAATGCGAAAGTTTGTAAGGATGTTTGTGTTTGTTGCTCTTTCACGCAAAGATTATTGAACCGATTGCAATGAAATTTGGTACGTAGACAGCTGGACAACTGGAATAACATATAGGCAACTTTTTATCTCGATATTCCTACGGGATACGGACTTACGCGGGTGAAACCGCGGGGCGCAGCTAGTCTAAAAATAGTTATGTCTTAACTAATACTAAACTCTCAAGACAGCAAAGATCAAATCGAATAAAATTCAAATGAAAAATAAGCAATATATATGGGGGCTAATTAGCTATTAACATGGAGACAGACAGATAACACTTTAATTTATAGGGTGATAAATATTGACATAATTTAAAAAAACATATTATTTAATTACTATTTTTACTAATGTAATGAATTCCGGGACGAAAACTGTGTCTTTTCTAGGGCATTAAATTAGCTATGCGAAATTTCATCCGAATCGATTCAGTGGCAAAGCCGCGGACGGAAATCTAGTTATTAGTATAGATATCACAAATAGTTTTAAGACAATAGCTATTAATAAAGAAATACGTTTTCTTATAATGACTCATAATCAACTAACTTAATTGCAGTGAGTTGTGCAACACTATGTTGTTAAGATCATTATTTTAAATAAAAACAATATCATACATTTTTATCGTGTTTAAAATTGTACCTTATTTCTAAATAAGTATATGAACATTGGTTTATAAAACGTCTTAATGGCTTATAAAATACGAAAGTCGAAAACACGGCGCAGCGGCCTACCTTTACCCTAATATACTAGGCAACTATAATGCTCTCACCTGGGAGCTGAAACTGTGACGATGGCCACCAGCGAACTGCTGAACAGTCGGTCAACAAGACAAGTCTCCTGGCCGGAGCGGCTCGCGTATATTTCCTCGACGCCATCGTCCGGGGTAAGCGCAAACAAGTGGTAACCGCTACTGCTACCAGCTACTAGTGAGCTGAAAGAAAATAAATATGAGCATTTGTAACAACTTGATATACGTGGCACTGCACCACCTCCTTGATATAGTTGTTCATAGAACTTAGGTTCCTGGTTAAGAATCCCTGTAGGAAATGACAAGAAAGAACCATTGGTTTGTCAGGTCACAGAAGGTTTATCAAATACTTCTCTATAAAGAAAATTGATCAGTGAAACAGTCCTTTAATGCCCCTCAAGGGGTCAAATGACTCCACAATAGGTGGCATTAGTTGATGTTTTTACAGGGTATTTTTTCAAAGTGTTGCCAATTTGCATTACGATTCAACATACTTAATATTGTATAAAAAATTACAATATTTAAAATCACTGTATTATCTATATAGATATAAAAACAATTTACTTATAAGATTAGTGGGTGAGTTCTGTTTTTACTTATTAAAATAAGTAAATAATTGAAACTTAGACCTAGATATTGATTTTATTCCAATAATTAATCACAATCTCACTTTAAAAACTGTTGTGCAAATTTGGACGATGTTAGTAAAAATACTTTGTATAGAGGTCAGGACTACAATATTTCACATATTTTTGGTTGTCAATATTGCAGAATATCTCACAACTTTTTGGTGGCATATGTCGTTTGGATTCAAAGGAAGTTACAAGGTCAACTAAACTGAAATGATTTGTTTTCATTAAATACCTATCAAAATTAAGTTACACTTGACTTGGCTTGTATATTATAGCATGAAGGTAAATAAATTTTTGTTAGAAAACACTACAAAGATAGATGGACACAAAATCTTCATAATCTTCATAGCTCACAAGACTTGTATATATATATTGTAAGGAAATATGTTTATTTTTCTTAAAACATACATACTGTATACATAAATAGATTTAACAACTGTAATTGAGTTGATTGCAACAGAAAAATTATGAATTATGATAATATGGCCTACCAGTATATGGTTTAATATATAAAAATTCAAAGAGAAATCAACTAATATCAATATTTGGACCATAACCGACCACAAATTTTATTTTAATTTTAATATTTACTTAAGTATACAATTTTTTAATTTAAAATTAAAAATTAAATTAAAATACCATTTAATCATTAATTAATCAAAAATGCATCACATACAGAGTCGCATAATAATTAAACCAATCGTTTTCCTAGTATAGGAGGAAACTCCACACTAACCATAACAAAAGTCAGCTGTTTAGAATACAAACATAGATATCAATGTGTATAATAGAGGCCAGGATCGTTAAACGAAGGCTGTCAGATTCATAGGGGGAAGGCACTTCGAACTTCCGTTGATAAAATACGATGTTTACAATTAGCTCTTGAAAATGGTTACGAAAACATTGGCAATGACATATTGCATCATCGCCAAGCCTAACTAACTGCGTTTCTAACTGAGGCAGCGTTAAAACGTGACTCTTTCGCGGTTTAGCAACTACCAAACTCGATACTTCAGCCTTGACGTTCATTATTGTATCAAAATATATATTAATTTTATTTATATTTTTCTGCCGTAAACAAATAAACGCTTTGTGAAAGTACTTCCATTTATATAACAGGCATAACAAATGAATAGACGTCCACTTACGTGCAATCCTGGTTAAATTGTACGAAAATTCCTCCTGCATTTGATCCCTCTGTGCTATTACCTCCTCCCAAACTCATTGGAACGTTCGTAATTACGAGTTTTTAAAAACTAATTATTATTACCGTCATACGCGCACTACGACCTTTGTTACCACGCACAAACAGTCAATCACCAGATGTAAATAATAAAAACTTGAATATTCGTCACAAGCTTAATTTTTGACACAAAGAACGACCTTGCTGACTGCTAAAAACAAGCCCCCTCCCGCACAGTTTTGCCATTCGCCATCAATTTTGCTCGAACATATTGAAGAAAGTTGCCACTATGAAATATGTTTTGTCGAGTAGTTTAAAAAAAATGTTTTATAATAAATGTTATATATTTCGATAATTAAACTACATTTATTATATTTAATAAACGACGAAAGTTCGTTGTTCAAATGTCAAGCTTTTGCTTTGCCGTTGCCTTTATGTTTAAAAAAGTATAATGAGCACAGGTCGCACATGGATTTAAAGCGGGATAATATAATAGATATGTAGTTATGTCACATGCACATAAATTCTAAAATAAAAATTTAATAAAATTCAAATTTAATTTATGTATTTTGTACCAATATTATTTGATAAAAGTCTTTACATCTACTTGTCACATGTCAATTATGATCGACATTGACACTTGACTTTAACACAACTGTTGACACAACTTTGTTTTCGTTCTACACGTGTTTTTACTTTTTATCGACTCAAAAATTACAACTTTAAGATTTCAGAGAAATAACTGAAGACAAAAATAGTCAAGAATATTATACTAGTAATTTAAAAAAATACTTATGAAATAATTGTACATACAGAATGGGGCGAAAAATACCTGCAAAGAAACATCGTGGCGTCAAAGATCCTCTTGTTCAACATGCACGCCGAATGCAAAGGTATTTTATTGTTCTGCTCTTATGTGACTGTGTTTTTAATCTTTTGTTATTTTTTTAATACTTTTAACTTATAATTTCAGTATAAAAGACAAGATTAATGCTCCTCCTACCGATCCAGATGATCAACCTGTGCCTCGCTCCCTTACACGCTTATTTGCGTTTCAAAATAAAGACAAAGATGTCAAAAAGAAGAAAAAGCGGCTACATATGCCCAGTGATGGTAAAATGTCCGAAATTTTAACAAATTTAATTAATATATGTTATAGCTGTATTTATTTCAACTACTTACCTTGTTATTTACATCACAACATTTATTTGATACAAAGATGGGTGCATAACATTTCAATTGTCCAAATATGATTCCTACAAACTTTCCTTCACATTTACACCATTTGTAGAGTTTAATGTTAAATACCCTTGGCCTAATTTTTAAATAACAATCTTATTGTTAAATAAAGTAAATGGTATTTATTTGGTTTCAGAAACAATTGCAAGAGGCATTGGCGATAATCCTATATCTAGGCTTAAAAAGTTGCCTGGTGAATCTGGCAGAGGCTTCTCCTTGAGAATTAATAGTGCTATTAGAGCCCTGCATGATCCCATCGACCAAGAGGCTTACCCTGTATGTATAGTTTTAACACAATTAATGGTAGGCTAAATGGCATTTGAGTAAAAGGAGCAGGAATGAGAAGCTTGAATTTAAATTTCGGAGTGATCATTAGGGAATTACTTTTGGAAGCGGATAAAGAAATACTTCTTATTGGGGAAATGTTTGTAATGTTTATCATTTTTTCATAGACAAACTTTCCACCTGTGGCTCCGGCCACATAGTTAAGGGAAGAGATAGTCACTGGGTTTCATTGGCATCATTTCTAATACTTTATTAAGTTATTTTCTTATGTTTTAAAGCAAGACCTGGAAGAAGAAGATGTTAAAGGTCAAAAGATGACAGATCACCGAGAGAGAAGAAAGAAAAAACGCAAAGGGAAGCAGGGTGAAGAAGAAGAACCTAAACTGACTCGCACACAGAAGTTAGCTTTGAAGAAAAAAGCCAAGAAATTAAAAGCGAGTGAGGTTAGTACAATTTAGGATACTTTTGTATGATGGAAATATACAGCTACTTTGTCAAGTTTGTTTGTGAATGCAGGCAGGCATTCGGGTTGCCCAGGGTTCCTCCCTGAGGATTATGGTAGTCTTCACAAGCTGCCTAGCTTCATGAAGGGGCTGGAATGGTTTCACCCTTTGCTGGTAACCCTGCCTTTTCGCCCAAAATAGGCGCTTGATGTTGAGTTGCAGAAACATGCTCAGATTATTATCATGAAGTCAAATAATATGATCTTATTTGGCCAAATTATATGAAAAGCTTATAATTTTTCTGTTTATAATTTATATTTGTTTCTCTGTAGTAATTAAAGTCCCAAATGGATAATGAATTTATATTCGTGAAATTTTTTTAAGAACTCATTAGTGGAAGCTTTAAATTTCTTATACAATTTTATATTATTCCAGGAAGAGGAAATAAAGGAAGTAGTTTATGAAAGAGTAGGCTTTGGGGATATAACACATGCACCTCCGAATTTAACAGTTCGGCCCAAAATGAGGGGACAAGACGCTACAGCTATGGGAGCACCTAGAGTAAGTTGAAATCATATAACAGAAAAAAAAAATCGTATTTTGCCTACTTCATTATTATCGAAGTTGATAGAAAAATGTAGATGAATGATAATTTATGGCTTATTAAGGCTACAAATGACCATCAAAAACATTAGTATTTGTTTAGTTAATGTTAATAGTTTTTATTAATCAACTTCACGTTTATTGTCTAACATTATTAACCATGAATTTTTCAGCCCGGCCGCAAAGATCTTCTTCTTAGTGCAATGCTATCTGGCAACACCAGTAAAAAAAATGCAAATGCCAACGCGGCAGATTTGGCGCGGCGTGAACGAGCGCGACTTGATGTCGTTGCTGCTTACAGAGAATTAAAGAAACAAAAGCGGGAAGGAATGAAAATTAGGAAATAATTATGTTTATTATAATGATGTTAAAAATAAAAGCAATATATGAGATTTTTATTGTCATACGCGTATTGAAAAAATAACCCTGTAAAAAAGAAATTTTCAAAAATTATATTAAATAAAAACTAGCGCCTTATAAAGAAAAAAAGCAAACAGTGATGTAAGAGAATTTGCCTTTTTATAAATGTCTCATCATCAGCTCATACAGAAATGTTCCCACTGCTGGAACACAAGCCTTCCGTGAGGGTTCAAGCCATAATTCTACCAAGTGCGGGTTGACAGATGTCACATGTCGTCGAACTTTTGATTCTTCGACATGACGGTTTCCTCGATGTTTTTCTTCACCGATTGAGCAGTAGTGATGCATCCATACGCGCAGATAAATTGAAAAATCAATCTATATCTTGCACGTTTGTCTGGTCGCGAACTCCCGACTTATAGATTTTAAGTCCTAGGTCCTCACCAATGAGCTGCCACTCTTTATTTTGATAGAAGCAAGAATTCAGTCTACGGCCCTCGTCATAGATT
>NC_052116.1:7350865-7379940 GCF_012273895.1 Zerene cesonia | reverse complement strand
AAAGTAATAAATGTTATTTGCAGTTAACAATTTTCTTTTTTCTTTATTACAATATTTATGGCAAGACTAGGTACACTTATACACTGGCCTTCTTCGTCACCACAGATTATACACTATATACTTCGGCACGCTCCATCTGCATATTATTTTATAATCTGACTTTGTTGCTATGTTATGGAGAAGTCACGAAGGAAGAAACCTACTTCTCATTAAAACTCGTGCCAGGACAGCCTGCTTTTTCAAAGTTAAAGTCTTCAATTTAATATTCTGGTTTACTCCGTTTTTATACGATATAAAATTATATTACAATTTTTAGTTAATGACAAATATAGGTATTATACTATATTGAAACGCAAACTTAAAAGTAGGTATAGCCAAGTAGGTGACAACGGAAAATAAACATGTTCTTCCGGATACGATACAAAACAATACATAATAAATAAATTAACCGCCTTTATTCATCACTCAACAGTGGACTATAAAAATAATAATCTAAGAGTAGACCTTGCTTGTATTGAGTAGCAAGTTATGTTTTATAATAAATCAATTTGTTAGCAGTTCATTAAATTGATTTATGAATATTGTATTCTCATTCTTTATCTCAAATCATACATTCTATTTAAGCTACTATGTAAAATGACATAATAACGTCTAAATGGTCATTAGGCGGTAGAAAGGAGAATCCTAACGCTTTTATAGTGGAAAAACTCGATGGATTTTTTGTAATGAGAGCTTAAGTATTTACAGACTACATGAGTACATGTGAACTAGGTCTTTTGTTATTATGTCATTATGTCATTCGTTATAAGATCTATTTCAGAACAAGCAGTTGTTCTGATATAGCATCTGCAATAAATAAATCTGCAATAATTCACCAATAATGATAAATATCGATTTTTACTTTGCAAACCCGATTTTTGTTTTACAAGTAAAATTAATAAATTCGTGTGTAAATCAATTGTCAAGATGAATGCCAAAAAGTAATTACCAAATAAATACAAAATAGGAAGATGATGCCTTATTAACATTCTGATCAAGGCTTAAACTAGAGAAACCGTGGGCGTGAGCGAATACTGTTATTGTGTTATTGCCCAGAAGCTACGAGATGCGATCGGGTTTCAAGTACATAACTGTAACGATACGATTGCAATGATCAATGATAATAGATCGGAATTTGATGGGTCGTATTACACATGTTATTGATAAGCACTGGATATAATAAACATGGTGCGTTTTGTTACAACGTTGCGTTGTTGACAGTGACAATGTTATCTTTTGACGAGTACGCTTGAAATGTGAATAAAGGTTTCAAGTAGGTACGTATATGTTCATTTTTTGGAAATAAAATGTAATAAATGTTCATTTTTTGGAAATAAAATGTAATAAATCTTACGTAAATGTCCTTCACATTTACGTAAGAGACTAGGTACTTATTTATTTTATCCTTTTTAATTTACTACTTCAACTTTTAGAGCTAGTGCCTAGATTCTTTTTTTAACTTTAACGTCATACATTCGCGCGGTATATGACCTGCATGAATAAAAAATATATGTTGGAATAGGTATGCTATCTTCTATAAATTTCGTGTTTTTATTGACATAATATGTATTCTGAAATGTGAATTACGTTAGAATTAAAAAATATATATACACTAAATTATTAAACACACTTTAATTATATAATCTACTAAATGGTCAGTATACATAAGGAAATAAATTATTTTAACCTGACTATTTACATCAGGATATTAAGAAAAACTACTCAAATTATGTGTATTGCCACCGATCCTTGACAGCTGTACAAAGTTGAATTAAATCTGTTCGTTTAAAATGGCTCAAAATCGACTACAGGAATATAAATAGTATGTTCAGAATTCCTTTTATAATAATGTTAACACTAAGAACTTGGAACTGTTAAACCTTATACTAAAAGGTAGTATTGAGTTACTATAATTCGCCCTAACATCCGGAAGTACGTAAATTTTATAGTGCATTGTATTATAACAATGTTACATTTCTTTGTGAATTGACATATTTGCTTTGTGTTGAAAACAATACAACAAACATGTCGAAAGGAACTTGTCATAATAATAAGCATCTAAATAAATGGCATCAAGTGGTCATATTTATTTTCTTACTGTATTTATACGTAGTACCACAGATAGCTACTATACTAGGTGCTATTTAGTACCTACAATCACAGATAATATAATAAAATCCCCTAAATATAATATTCGTAGACGAAATATCATGTGCCTATATATGTATATTCTATACCTATATATACTAATAAATAATAATTTACAGGGAAAGTTTGTTAGAACACGTTAGCGGTTAGTCTCAGGAACTACTGGTTTGAATTCAAAAATATTTGTTTGTGTTGAAAATTTCATTTATTGAAGAAGGCTAAATAAGTCATGTAACATCATGTATGATGTGAATGAAACCGCGGGACACAGCTAGTTTAATATCAACTTTGGTACGGTCGCTATACGGTATATATTTAACAAATTATGATATTATATATATGTATTTATGACTTCATACGTCATCCTTGAGTACTATAGGCTTTTTATGTTCTCGGGCAAAGCCGGGGCGAAGCGTTAGTTATTTAATATGACTATATTCATATCTTTTACAAAACATCTTATCTTGTATATTATATAGGGAGTTGCTATGTACCATTATGCATAGGTATATATCTATCTAGTTGAATAAATTAATTCCAAAAGAAAATATGTCATCAACAAAAGCAGTTCGTGATTGTAATTACAAGATGTTGCATTAAGAAATATAATCATTTTCTTTTAGACTCAATTGCAGTGATAAGTTAAATGTTAAAATATTTGCAACAAGACCCTAAGTTTTGTAGGGTTACCATTTAGTTTGTTAAAAATAACTATGTATTTCGGTATTTCATTATTCATACATGTTATGTTTAGCTTCTTTGAATTATTATTTTGTGTATAAATAAAAAATATATTTTGTAACTTATGTAAAATAAACCGCCATGTTATTTATGGTTTCTGTGCTATAGTGTTTCTTACTTCCTGATACATAACTATTTCCTTGATTAACAATTCATGCAAATTCAGGCGTCTTTCCCCGTGGAAAATCCTTATTCAAGCCACACCTGTCAATTATTATTTTTAAACTATAATCGATTGCGAAGTGCCTTCCTTTCTTTTATTCTAGAAAAGAGAGATTCATTAAAATATGAGGCAATGCAATAAGCTTTTTGAAACAACTATTTATTAAAATATATGTTTAAGAAGCTAAAGCACATCTACTTGTATTAGACCATCTAGTCTAGTAACATAAATACAAAACAATATTTTCCCACTGATAAATGTTTTACAGTGTGGAAAATTATACCCACTAGACATCTACATCCTGATAACCCGCTTTAGATATGAAAACGAATTATTAATTGTACTAAACCGCCACATAAACTACCGGTTAAGTCTTGAAACGGGCCAGAAACAGGTAGGTCGATGTATCAACTGCTAAGCTTTCCATATTTCAAAACACGTTTTGAATCAGTTCATTAATCTGAAAATTTTGTAACGAACTGTTGTATCTATTTATATATAGTTTATTTAGTTACACAGCTCTTCTGGTCACAATATTACTTCAGTATTACTCGCGTGCCAAGTTCGTCTCAGTTATCGCACGGTATTATTAAAGAATTAAATCCAATGTATCCATATGTCGGTACTCTGTGAACAATACATCTTTTAGCGTATTCACTCGCTAACTCAACTCTTCGTGGATCATTGATTAGACGATATTCATGAACAGATAATAAATATTTCAATGCTCAATCACGAACTGGTAAAATCAGGAAACCTGTTGGTAGTCAATATAACCATAATCCATTAGCATATTGAATATCAGTTAACAGGTGGGTAACACGTGATTAGGGAGTGAAACTGAGCTTAAATATTTCGATTTTTTGTGGTTTTGAACAATCTTAGGGTTGAAGTGTGGAATTATCACACTCGTATTTAGTGAGGAAGTATATTTACTTGATCTAATTAATGTTATAAACAATATACGATTAAGAGAGAGAAATACGTACCACAAGCATTTAACTCTAAGAAAAGAGACGTAATCAATTAAAACTCATATCAAATCGCAGTTAAGGAAGTAGATATTATTTGTTGTATAGAAATAGTAGAACTTCTTCATGTCCTTCAACCATAATTATATTACAATCTTTGGGGTTTAAAAATTTGTATCGTAACCAGTTCAAACGATTTCTGGTTTTTGCCACAACAACAAAAAGATAAATAGGTAGGTATGTTATAGCATTTTTTTTAATTCAAGGCTTATTTAAATCGTCTCTTTTACGACCTTTATGTACCATTATTAAATTTGCGCAAATACAATTATTCCTTCAATAAAATATACAAAATTGCAAATTTATTCATTGTGGTATTGTGATAATTTGAGAAAACTAGTTTTGAACTAGGTTATCATTGTAAACCGTATAATTTAAATAGAAACTAGTATTTATCTACCTATATGTGCTTTAGTCATTAACTGAAATTCAAGAATAAAGAATATTCCATGAATGTAAATAATATGAAGGTGAAGAATTTGTTTGTTTGAATATGCTAATCTAAGGAACTACAGGACAGATTTAAAATTGTAGTATACGAAACGGGACGGCAGGAAGTGCCAATTTTTTGATTCGGAAAATATCTGCACTGACGAAACGAGACGAATATCTGCACTGGTACATATACAATGTACACACCAAATTAAAAAATATATATAATAAAAAATATATAAATATAAAATTTCAAAAACAGATTAATAATTCTTATGAAAATTTATTTGGATATGCATTTTTGCAAGAGTTGCGAGGACGCAATCCGTCACGCGCACCTATTTAAGAGGATGACCTAGGAGTCACATGCTTGTGATTTATGAGTATGCCCGACCCGCGACATCCAAATTATATGCAATCAAACATGGATAAGTGTTAATGCAACTTTACTAAATAAATAAAATGTAACTGGCTTTCCGTCCGCAGCTGTGCCCGTGTAGTCAAAGGAAAACATTTGTGTGGTTTTCCTCCACACAACCTCGTACGATTTTCGGCATAAAAAACCCAGATCTTTTCACGAGCTTCAAATTTATCCAAATCGGCTCAGTAGTTCCTGAGATGAGCGTATTTTAGCAAACAAACAAACTCTACAGCTTTGTATATTAGTATAGATATGGAAATAGCTTGTACCCACGATGCACATAGATAATTAAATGGCGAATTATTATTTTATTATTTTCTTTATAAAACCATGCTTCATTTAAAAGTTAATTAAAAATATTTTTTTTATGAGTAGGTTTTAATCAAAAAGTCGAATATTCCAGACTTTTCTTAAACCGCTCTCGGATAGCATTCTCAAGCCTCATGGGCTCATGCCCCTGCAATGGGAACATAATAATAAATAAATGCAAGCTGTTGGAATGGAAATGGATTTTTCATTTTAGAGGAGTTGTATACGAAAAGTTTTCCTTCTAGAATAATCTCATAACTTACCTATAAGCTTCGCCTATAAGTAAATAACGATGTTAAAAATAAAAATTTTCCACCATTGTAGACCACAAATTGAATCACATTTTCACACGTATTTATACGAGGAAATCACACAATGGTTCATAAATACCGCTGAAATATGTATCTGGTTTTTCTTTATTCATTTCCCGTTATTCATTTTGTTTTTAAAACACCGTTTAATTTTCTCTCATATTTCACCTGTCGGGTATTATTGTCCTTGTTTGCTGAATTTTAAACGAAGTCCTTAATTTTCGTCCTTCACCAATTGTCTTCAAGTTGTTTTGTTTTTGTCTGCGTTTTATTTAATTCATCTTAACATCGGAATAGAAATTCTAAATTCAAAAGGTTGTACATCATTATAAGGTCTCCAGTCTTTAAAAAAATCATTTTTTTTTCATTTATAAAGTATTTCAATGCTATAAAACTGACAATTAAAAAAGTTTAAAAAAACACTAATTGGTTGCTTTGAATCTTTAAGTATCTATTCTTATTATTCTACTAGCTTTTGCCCGCGGCTTTGCATGCGTTAAATTTGGAGTAGTCTAATGGATGTAATACATATAAACCTTACTCTTGAACCACTCTTTCTATTAAAAAAACCCATCAAAATCCGTTGCGTAGTTTTAAAGATACATAGGGAAATAGGGACATAGAGACAGAGAAAGCGACTTTGTTTTATACTATGTAGTGATGAAGAAAACGTAGTGCCCGTACGTAACGTAGTCCACACATGCTACTATAAACCTACTAATATTATAAATGCGAAAGATTGTAAGGATATGTGTGCGTTTGTTGCTCTTTCACGCAAAAACTAATGACCCGATTGCAATGAAATTTAGTACGTAGACAGCTGGACAACTGGAATAACATATAGGCAACTTTTAGATATAGACCAATGATTATGGTACATATAAACATAAGAACTGTGATCATATTAAATAGTAATATGCACTAATTTATTATTTATGTTGCTTTCTGGCAAGTCGACGATTTTTCCCTTACGATCTATTAGGTATATCAAGGCTTAAGTATAATTCATGACATAAAAACATCGAAATGTATTGAATTCTCACAGCAATTTTTAGAGTAACGAATTAAGATCTGATCAACAGAGGTTGTATTACATAATCTGTATACATTCGTCCTTGACTTACATTGCGCCTTGAGGTTGGAGGATGGTTGCTTTCAGAGAATTATTGATGCCTGTCTGTCTGGTATCCAAACTTGTTATATAACTTCATCTTCTAAAATCTAGGATTACTTGCAAATAACTACGAAATCTTAATTCACGGTTTCAACAAAGAACAATTTAATAGCTAAGTACATGTATAAATAGAAACTGTTTATGAAATGGCTGTGTAAACGGAAAACTGATTTAATTATTGCAATGACAATAGTATATTACTAGCTGACAATAAACTAATTTAATTAAGCTTATCATTTAGGAGCATGAAAAAAAGATGCTCGATATGCACAAAAAATTTCATGAGAATCGGTCCAGCCGTTTCGGAAGAGTATGGTAACTAACACTGTGACTTTACTAACAATTTTATATATAGAGATAATTTTTTTTTTAATATAGCAGCTATTTTTTGTCATGAATAGGATCTTGTTATTAATATAACTATAAGAGTTATTTATCATACAAGTACAAAAATGTATTATAGTCTAGTAACTAGGCGCTCGTCCCGACTCCGCCCGGATATCAAGATTCCTGTTTTATCCCAAGGGAACATTTAATCGGAATAAAAAGTCAACTCATACCCTATCTATATACCAAATTTCATCAAAAATCATTCAGTAGTTTCAGCGTGATTGACAGACAAACATCCAAATAAACTAAATTTCACATTAATAACATTAGTGTGATATGCATTTGTACATAAATCGATACATGGCTGCAATGTTATCAACATTCTCAAATTATCATCTAGTTAATAAAATAAAATTAATACGGAGTGTAGTAAAATTTAATATTAATTATCTTAGGGCTTAATATTCAATGACGCAGTTATTAATTTATGTTAAAATGTTGTCCAATTAAACTAGTTTCATAAACCGCAAAATTTGTTTTTGCAATTTTATTTTATTTAGGGTTTAACCAATTTTCAACAGTTTATTAGGTGTTATGGTTAAATATCTATAAAATATCGAGAAAATAATACTAAACAATTTTTTCTATAAAAAAGGCGCCACCGTTCCGGGAGAGGACGTACCACTTTCGACTGTTAACGTAAACCATCGGTTGGAAACCTATGGACTTAATGAGTAGTAAAACAAAAAAAAAGTAGAATTGAGAATCTCCTTTGTTTTGGGAACGTCGGTTAATAAACAGATTCTAATTTGGTTTTCGCAAGGAACTATTTTCCTTGTCCATGCTTCTTTCTTTTCTTATATATGAATTCAAATCGATTTAGAAGTTTCAGTGTTGGCGCCTCTTTGGACAGGACAGGACTAAATAGACACATGTCATTTACACATTTGTAATATTAGGTTTTGATATATTATTATTTTACAGGTTATGTAACCTTATACTATAAAACTTTTTATTATTAGATATTAAAAGAATTGAAAAGAAGTAATTTAACATTGTAGAGTCCTTATAGATCGAGTCAATTCGGTATGTCAGTGAGTACCACAGTATTTCAGTCATCTATTTTTGTCTCATGTAACCTTCTATCCATACTAATAATATAAAGCTGAAGAGTTTCATTTCATGTACACTTTAGTCCGCAGAATTATTGGTTCGAATTGAAAAACGATTATCATTAAACTACGCCCATTTATAAAGAAGCTATATTCTTAAATAAATGGCTGTTTACGCTAGTTGACTGCGACTTATAAATTACTAGCTGTCACTCGCATGGTACCCGGGGGCTGGGTCTATGCACCTATGGGCCTATGCACTAATTCAAACTATAATCTTTCTCTGTACGAAACGACATACAGATACTATAATCAATATCGCGTGAAAGAGTGTCATACAACCATCCATTCATACTTATAAACTTTAAAGTTTATAATATTAGTAAGATAAAGCAGAGATCTACGATTTATGAAGCAGTGTTTTAAAATCACGTTATAAGTATGGTTACATGATTTATCTAAGAACGTATTTTACTATACGATAAAATAAATTAATTAGTCGCTTGTTTAGTGGTAAAACGGAGGCCTCACTTTGGATAGGCTACTAATAACCAGTTTAATATGATACACGAGAGTCTGAATTGAACGAATCTTACCTCACGTGTTTATTCGATGCGCTTGCTATGAAAATCGCTTCATATGTAGTATAAAACAAAGTCGCCTTCTCTTCCGTCCCTATGTGTGCTTAAATCTTTAAAACTACGCAATGGAATTTGATGGTGTTTCTTTTAATAGATAGAGCAATTCAAGAGATAGATTTATATTATGTATAATAACGTCCATTAAATTATTTTGGATTAAAGCTAGTAAATATATAAAACAGATTTCGGTCAAAAAATTCGATGGACGATATTTTTTTTTGCATTGTTCCTCAGCTTATTTGTAACTCTTAATGTCCCAAGTCCGATTCGCAGATCACCGATTATTATTCACAGAGAACCGATTTTTAAATGAAAGCTAACATTATAGAGAGGTTTTGTGTATTATATTTATTATAGAGAGGTTTTGTGTTCAATGGCAATCTACTTGATATCTTAATATTTTATCAAGGGTTCAATCGAAGAATTTCGCAATACACACGACCTTAGATGGATTTTCTCTCTACACGTGCCATGATAGTGTTATCGTCTTATGTCGGATAAATCCTACATTGAATGGAAGTAATCTCATTGTCACTATCAAAAAAACAAATATGTAAGAAATGTGTTAAATATTTTTTGAACAAGAAATAATTCGTTTTGTAATGACCAGAAAAGAAAGGTTATTATTGAATATCTAGCACGCTTCGGCATGAGTTGGGCCATCTCACACGGGGGATGTTACCAACCCGTAGAAGATTGTCGTGAAATAGTAGCATTCGAATGTTGCTGTTTTGTTCGGTGAGTGGGGGAGCCGAAGCCTCGAAGCCTTTTTATATCTTTCCCAGTTCTTTCCTTTATTCCTCTCGACAATACTTTCTTTATGCCTTTTCATTTAAACTTCCATCTATTTGCAGAGGTGTAAGGTCTGCAAATGTTCTTAAAGATTATTTTTTTTTGTTTTACAGCATTTTTCTTTCTAAATTCATTTCAGTTTCTAAATTAAGTTACTGGCTCAATTTCGAAGAAACTAATATGCATTATATTGAACTTTATTACCTTGTAGGTTTATGTAACAAAATATTGAAAGTTAAGGAAAATTCGCAAAGATCCGGTTGGACATTTAGCGACCGCAGTCTCATTAATTTTATTGCTATAAACGGGACATTACCTATAAGACGCCTACGCAATAGAGTTTTAATTAAGCCTTTAATTTGTTTTTATGTAGCAACAATATTATTTTATAAAATTACACTTATAATAATCTAAATATATGAAAAATTGACCGGTTTCGCCACTTACTGATGATGTTTCTGATAACCTATTAAACATTTTTTAAATTGATTTTAAACAAAGACTGTGCTTTATGAATGCTTAAGATGTCAAAATGTTTTTTCCTTAGCCTAAATAAATTTAAGTTTGTGATTATTCAGGTTCTCACAGAATCGCTATTAACTTTTTATATTTTTTCATTAAAATTATATTTTCGTATGATCACATGTAGGTAGTGTTTACCTACCAAAAAATTGTACACTTAGTTTTCTTTTATGTATATACTAGTTTATTTGTGTAACAATAACTGGTAAACATTTAAATAAATTAATATTTTTTTAACACAATATATCAGAAGTCGTTAAACCAGTTATGTGTTTAAAATACAACTATCTAAAAAACGTTCTCTTTATACAATAAAATTTCAACAATTCATTGTTAAAAAACGTTTCACGTGTAGTACCTAGTCTACACTTTAAAAAATATACGTATTAAAACTTTTTTCATGCGGAAACAAAACCGAGTTTATAGTGCCTTTTATTTTTATTTATTAATTTAATTGACACACAAGGAAAATATTATGATGTTTGAATTGAAATATTAATTGGGTAGATATTATTTATAGCTTTCTTAGTATTTAATTCAATAAATTTTGTAGTTGTTATGTACCCAAGTTTCATTCAAACTATTTAATTTCAAATATTTTTCATCAAGATTACAGTTTCCTTAATGGGCCTAACAATAAATTAAAATGTTTTTTTGTTTAAAGTTAAATAGGAATTAATCATATTTTAGTAGGTATTTTTTCATTACATATACACATATTTTAATTAAACCGAAGCGTAAAATACTGTCAGTGGAATGTTTTTTTAAAAATATGAATACCTTCCTATATGAATAATATTAATTACGCTTATTGCTTAAACTATAGAATACACTAAAACGCTAAATAGATACTGTCTATGACAGAGACTTTATAAAAAAGTTAAGAAGAACTTTAAGGTACAGTCGCTGATCAAACAGCACAGATAAAATATAAAACGTAAAAGACAATTTTATCGCATCTCCTTTTCTTTGTTTTCCAATACAACTTCCTTTAGTAAGTAAGTTATTGACATAGAAATATTGTTTTGTGATCATTGATCTCATTTCACGTAAGACAAGTAGAATTTTCCATTCTAGATATCGGCATTATATGATAATCGAGAGATAGACCAATACATTTGATTAAATGATTGCTACTGTCATGAAAATTTTATAAAATAACCATGGAGTTTGTATTTACCTACACGTACAGGTACAGGAACTGAAAAACTTGAACTCAGTGTCTTAGAATTACGTACTGTCGTCATAATAGTATCAGGTACCTAAATATCCAATGGTGAATTAAGTTTCACATAACAGTCTTAGGTAACTGAGATTACCCGGATCAAACAAGCAAACTCTTCAGCTTTGTGTTATTAGTATACATACAGTGTCAAATCCTACAGATATTATAAATGCGAAAGTAACTCTGTCTGTCTGTGTCTTTTCACGCCTTATCCACTAAATCGATTTGGATAAAATT
Source organism: Zerene cesonia (assembly GCF_012273895.1). Taxonomy (NCBI): domain Eukaryota; kingdom Metazoa; phylum Arthropoda; class Insecta; order Lepidoptera; family Pieridae; genus Zerene; species Zerene cesonia. Next base: position 7,368,312 of record NC_052116.1, on the reverse strand, counting down.
TAGTAGAGATATATTTTGAGACCCACCAAAGGACATAGGATAGTTTTTATCCCGGAAATCCTACAGGAACAGGAACTAAAGGGAGAAAGCCTGGCCTGTATATCATTCTCTTTACCACGCGGGCGAAGATCTATACCCAATAATAAGTTTTTCTAAATCGAAAACATTTACTTTGTGTTCCTTGTCTATTCATCACTAAGATTTTTCCGGTATAATTATGCGTAAATATTTGTTTATTTCATTTCTTACCTTTACTGTATTGCCCCTTTAATTATTATTTGCTGTATTATTGTATATTGATTCGCTCGACTTATATCCTTCTATATATATTAATTAAGCATCTATATGATAACGTTATAGGGACAAAGCATCACAGCTCAAACGAAACAATAAAGAAAAATTTCTCAATCCATATACTCGTAACGGATTGATTATAATTAACCTAATTTCTTCACAATGATAACTGCGACACTCTTATGTAAAGGTTACGACGTACTACAATTAATAAAATAGTGGTACAAACATTAATATTGTGGTGCCAAGTTAGTAAATATTTGCCAATGTCACGATGTCGAATTTTAATTATTTGCGTGGTCAGAGACATTGATTTATTACGTGTTTCATATTTGCAAACACAATGTTTATATTAATTTATGAAATCTTGGAAACTAGTGATTCTATTTCTGATCGTCTTCAGACTGTGTAGGAGTATGTACGCTATGGAGTTTTTGTTCAAAATATGTTCTTTTTAAGATAGGGTTAAATCGCGCAGGTGTGTAAAGTGGATGTTTGTTTTAGCTTATAGTTAAATAAGTACAATAAAGATTATTCTAATAATAATCTTTATTCAAACATCATTAGACTACATTCACATATTATAATTTTCTTTTATCTAGCTTAATGTGTATGGAACCAAAATTTTCTTGCATCAAGTGATTTTTTAATTATTTTTTATGGTCTCATCTATAAATACAATGTACACGATGAACTTTTCATTTAAATAAAAAATAGCGTATTCAAAAACTCGTGTTGTATTTGATAAAATAGTTCTTATAACCTTCGGTGATGGTCACGTAAATATTTAATCATTTCATCGAACATCGGAAGTGTTTATAGATTATTATAATATAGGAAATACTTCCTAACAAATAAATTAAATATAAACATATCATTATAATATGTACGTTTGTCTTTTATTCATGAAACATGTAAATTTTATAGTCATCCCTCATTGATATATGTTTGAATTCTGATTTCTGGCATTGGGAGTAGTTTTAAGTTTGTTTGCTTGTTTAAACTATATTGGACAGGGCAATCGCAGGAATTGATATGAATTATTTTTGCGTTTTAGCACTTATCGAGGGAACCTGAATGATGTAAGTAATATAACATCACGATACGACGAATAGGAACTGAGCAGCAATGATGTGTGGATCAATTGCGACTTGGACGCTAAGGGTTCCATACCAATACGCTAAAGAGCAACTAGAAAAAAAAAAATTGGTCACCCATCCAATTTGTGACCGTGCCATCCGTTGCTTAACCTCGATGCTCTTTTATCTCTGAAAATTTCAATTGTCTTTTTATCACGGTTGGTTAGATACTGTCTCGCTGTCCGTGCGTATAGCTATAGTATTATTTTATCTGTGGTAATAGGGTCCCGTTTTACTCTTTGGGTACGGAACCCTGAAAATGTTGCAAAAGCGAGAGAATGATCCTTTTTAAGAGCTGACGAAGTTGCCATGGTAATACGTACTTAAACATAATCTCATATACAGAACCTTTGCGCCTTCGCTTCACGCGTGCGATACGGGACAATTCTATTTTTGATTTTTTTTATGTGTTTTTTTTTTATTGTGATTATTTGATACCACAATTTTTATTTTACCGAATCTCAATTTCGAACATTGAATAAAAAATTCAATAATTCTGTTACAAGAACATCAAAAGAGGTTTATTCATTAAGTTACGCTTATTACATCCTAACATATTTTTATTATCAAAGAAAAATACGATGTAAAATGTACCTTGGAGAAAATTTACAAGCTTAAACGAGCTGGTTACGATCGTTTTTTATTACTGGAGTTCAGTTCTGAAAAATATTCTTATTTCATAGTATAATTAATTGAAGGCTTTGACTCTTTTCACTGGATTTCTCATTATGTTTTATATTTTTACATATATATATATTTCTCTTTTCTTAAATGTATAAAAATTTATGCTTTTCCATCGCGATATATTATGATAAATAAATGGCCCGAGACTTTTATATCTTACACAAACTTTAGAGTATTTTAAGTACACTCTATAAATATCAAACGTTATCTTTCTTTATACTCTACTCGTACTAGCATAATATGACACTCGCTTAGACATAATCAAATAAATATATCCTCTAATTCACCATTCTAATATTTACTATCATAATTTACTTTTCAAATCCTTAATCTATTTTGCCAACGTCATTCACGTGAATAACATATCTGATAGCATACCTAATCCGCGTCATCCGATCTTAAATTCGAGTAAAATATGTAAGTTGATCTTATCTGCAAAAACAATGATATTATATATCTGATAAAGATACTGCTGTCAAGAAAACATGGGTGTTTACTATAATATATATTAGTTTTATTGTCGTGTCGAGACACATGGAATTGGAAGTAAAAATCCTGTATTATTTGAAGGAATTTTGTCATAAAAGTTTGATACGCTTAATTTTATATTATGACGTTCAGTTAATACAAAATAGGGGATGATGAGGAGGAAATATGTTTTAAGTCGGCACACGGAAAAAGTATCACGCGCGAAGCCTCTCTCTAATTCAGATAAAAACTTTAATTATTTACTCATATTTTAATTTGTTTGAAGTTGAAGAATGAAGAAAAAAGTTTCCTGTGTCCTTACACTCCGTAAATGAAAGCATGATTTAAATAAAATAGTATATGAATGTAAGTTTTAATTTTGAAGTTATGATCAAAGCGATGGTACAAACTTGTGTAGTAATTTTCACCAACTAGAGTAAAACTTCAATTCCAAGAGTCATATGTGTAACATGCAATGACTTGCTTTTAAACGTATTTATCCCTATACACGTGGAAGTCTGTTTCGAAAGACAAGCGTCTTTCAATTCGCAACATACTAACTTTAGATTTGTGTCTCGAGATGGTAATTATGCTAGAGAGTGATATATCTATATCCTATAGGATACTTTTTTCTGTGAAACAAGTTGATTTCGAGGGAGTTTCTTTTGGAGACACGAGAGAAGCTGCGGGTAACAGCTACTATTTCGTCGATTTTGAGCAAAATGCACAGACCACTTAACGCAGGAGTCTGTTAGGATGCTTACGCTTTTATATTGAGAGAGAAAAAGCCACTATAATGGAGTCACTGCTTTTGAAAGGGAACTCTTGCGAAGAGCGAGGCAGGGTAAGGAGTTCCGGTTCAGGGTAGCTATATTTTTCTTAATATTTCTTTTTCTTAGACTTTTTTTTCAGATATATTGGAATATGCTTGAGGGGAAACAATTTTCAACAGTTTTTAATTAACTTTTCTAATTTATCTGTAGTAACATGTATACGTAAGTAGTGGTAGTACTTAGTGGTAGTGTTACGAAAATTAAGATTTTCCTTATTTTCAATAATTATATGGAAACAAGATACAATATTATATTCATATATCTACATAATGAGGACAAGGAAAATATTATGCATTATAGTATGGTTATTGGTTATTAGTTTAATTTGCCTTTTGAGTTTTTGTCTATTTCAAGATGTATTTTTTTATTCAGTATCACACATCAAAGACATCAGGATTACAATTGAATATTCCAATTTAAACGAATTTGTATAATATAATTTGTTGATGTAGAATAAAAAACACACAAATCATAAAAATTCTTAGTCTTTGGAAACCAACAAACCTACTCGTTTGTGTAGTACCTAGATAAATTATCAGAAAATTGTTGCTTAAGCAACAATGATGAAAGACAGTTTCTTATTTACTAATTAAGAAAACATGTATTTTTCGATGTTCTCGAAAGTACCTCAGCGTTTTCTCGCTTAAATATGAACTACAATGCCAACAGTCAAAATCATCCTTTTGGTTTAATGTGACTAATATTCCAATAATTTTAAGTGTCCCTTATTTTATTGCATCCATCCAAAAAATAGTAACACTATGTCTACATAGCATGGATGAAAAAAATTATATAATGACAAACTGGTCTGTATCAAATAATACAAGTGCATTAAATTCTTATATTTACATAAAAATAGGGATAATACATTACGTAAAGCAAGGTGTATGTTTTGTTTTTCTTAAATACAGTGACAAAATTTATGAAAGAATTATACAACACATTGCTGAAAAGCTTTTTTGGGATTATAAATATTTTGTATGTTTTAAAAATAAGTATTCAAAATATAACCATAATAAAAGCTACAATTAAACCACGCCATTGAACAGCTACGTTATTGTAACATTGTTTATAATAAAATAATAATAACAAGTTATCTTATATGCTTATCTTTAACAATGTACAAGACTGGCGTATATTTTCCTCTTCCTTATAAAATGAAACAAATTGCCCAATAAAACAATTGCTTATGACAACACTGATGTGTTGACCAATGTTGTCCGTTAACGAATTGTTTTACCTAGAACTGGCTGATCGTCTAGATAGAAACGGTTCAACTCATAATTGGAAAAATATCTATAAGTGTGTTTTTTTAATACTAAGCAGCTTATTTGCATAACAATGAAATAAAATGAAGATTTATTTTTATTAGTTGCCTACTTAAAAAGAGGTTCTTAAAAAGATATTTAATGAGAACCAATCCTACTAATATTATAAATGCGAAAGTTTGTAAGGATGTATGTGTGTTTGTTGGTCTTTCACACAAAAACTACTGAACCGATTGCAATGAAATTTGGTACGTAGACAGCTGGACAACTGGAATAACATATAGGAAACTTTTTATTCCCGTATGCCTACGGAATACGGACATACGCGGGTGAAACCGCGCAGCTAGTACCTACTCCATAAAGATCATTATAAGGAAAGTGTTGTCAAAACTGATTCTGAACTGATTGATAAACTGCTATTAGAAACCAATAAATATGTTTATACCCATTCTAACAATCTTAACGGCTAATGAAGTCTAGTATCGTTATGATAGTTTGGGTTTTACGAGCTCCGTTTCAATAGATCGTTAAATATTTACTTTCGTATCGTCTGCTTTGAGCCAGTCAGTTAAACTGCTTAAGTTGGATGTATAGAAGTTTAATATCCTATCCTATTCTACTAATATTATAAATGCGAAAGTTTGTGAGGATGGTTGTTGTTTGGGTATGTTTGATACATGTTACACTTTCACGCAAAAACTGCTGAACCAATTGCAATGAAATTCGGTAAATCGATTTTACAAAGATTTTAATCCCGATATTCCTACGGGATTCAGACTTGCGCCGGTGAAACCGCGGGGCGCAGCTGGTTAAAAATATATTAGAATAATTCTGGGTATAAATATTACACGTCGTTATTACGTGTAGCGTTGTTTTGACTACAGGGTAAGGTTAGGTTAGGTTATATTACGGTTAAATTGTTTTGATTATGGATCGCATAACTTATAATTCTTAAGTACTAACTTACCGGCCTCAGCTTCGCATACGTTAATCGGAGTAATTTAAAATATATTATTTATTATACATAAATATCTTCCTCTTGAATCACTCTACCTGTCAAAAAAACATCAAAATCCGTTGTGTAGTTTTTAAGATATAAGCATACATACATACAGATGCTGGAATTTGCTTTATATTATGTAGTGAAGTGATATAGGAGTATAAATGTTTGTAAAATTTATTCAATCTCTATGGTAAATAGATGAAGATACACCATAATGGAAAGCGATTAAATCGGGATTAACAGATAATTACTGAATGTATTCGTCAGTAATTGATGAAAATTGAAGTCACTTTAAGGATATCTCTTAGAGTAAATATCAGAAATTTATTGTGATGTTTTTATAAGAATTTGTTCGTTAGAAAATTTAGGTTAAACTCAGTTGTCTCAACTAAAGAAGCAGATCATATTGGCGGGAAAATTCTTTCTTAAAGTGGACTAGTAGTACTCACTTGTAAATAGAAGGATACTTACGATAGGACATGGAAATGTTAAGCCTTTTACATTGTTAATCAGTGTGCAGTCAGGAAAAGTTATATACGAACTTGGTTTATGCTACATTCGCACAGCTAAATATTTTCTCAATAAATTACCCATAACAATACTACGAATATAACAATTGCATTGACATAATAAAGCTAGGTATAATTGGCCAATTGCACGGTCGGATCTCTCCCGTTGCGTCAACAATTTGTGGGACGAATGACGTCACTAACTTTGTGCTATATCAATCGATTGGCTGTTCATTTATTCTGCATTTTGCTTTCACTCTTTTAAACTTTTCTTTTTGTTTATGGCACAGGTACGAGCGCACTTTGTAGTTGTTATATTCTCAGGTCGGATCTGCAACTTATGACAAAATTTACTCGCCTTTTTCAATGTTTCGGAAAAAAAGGATACGGGCCTCCGGATAGAAGGCCCGTATCCTTTTCCTGACCCTTTCTAGTCCATTCCTTCTTTTCAATCATCAATTCTTTCTTTATCCCTTACCCCTTAAAAGCGGGTAGCGAATCCGCTGAGGCAATAACTCTGCGAATGTTCATGGACGGTGGTCACCGCTTACCATCAGGCGAACCACCAGCTCAGTTGCCCGCTATGACATGAAAAAGGCCTTCTTAAACCTAAAGATGTATTTTTCTTGTAAATGTTAAGGATGTCCCTACTAATATTATTAATGCGACACTAACTTTGTCTGTCTGTCTGTCTCATCTTGTTTCTACAAAGAAGGATGTAGAATGAGTTTTATCCTGTAAATGACATAGGAATGGTAAGTATCCGAGTTTTCCTTTGACCACGAAGCCGAGGGCAGAAAGTTTGCATAATAAATAAAATAACAGAATGTTGATCTTGACAACATTAGGATCGAACCGAATCAACACAACAGTTATATTAATGTCGAACCAATAAATAATAATAACCAATATCGTCGCACTTGCAATCTACGTAAGTATCTGAAGTGTAATTTTTTATTCTCATTGTATGACGTGGTAGACAATCACATAGAACTGATGAGATAAGGTGATTGACAGGTTTACGAGCTCTCAAAGATTACGAATTCCATCCACCGCCTTCCAGTGCTTCACTTGATAAGTTTTTGAACAAAAACCTTAAGATCCCTTTTGAGTTCGAATCTTTTGGGATGCCCTTATTGAGACATACGCAATTAGAAAACCTCGAACAATTTACTGCAGCATTTACCCCCTCACTTCCCCAGCAATTGTTAGAACATACAGACTAATAAACTGTCTGTGTACCAAATTTCATTCCACATTATTAATGTATGAATACGATAATTCATACATGAGGTAAATGTAAAGAAATACTACAATCGTATTACAAAACAAAAGCAGAAAGAAGTAGACCGGGACTTTGTGAATACCACGCATTGACTAGGAATTACTTCCAAAATGTATGTACTAATTTCCTGTGAGTAAATAAACGTTTTTATAATCAAATTTATATCATAATTAGTTATTACAATAGAAGTTGCAATCATGAATGAATCACTCAGCCAGACTGGGCGGAAAATGAATTATTTTTTTCCGACGCTTTTCCATTAATAAAAAGAATTACTAAGTTATAATTTTTTATTATTCATTGTAGGTTTTATCTCGTTTACCAGTTTCCTCGTTCCTTTGTCTTGCCGCTTACTTAATCTTAATTTGATGATCGCTTTATTCTTTGATATAATGGTGCAGATGATTTAATTAATATTTTTATTAAATGTTTTAGATTGTTTAAATATTAAAGGTTAGGTACTTTTTCGGACTGGTTTCACCCGTGTTACATATATAGCCTATGTCATTAAGTGCAGCTTTCTAACAAATTTTTATTATATGGGGTTTGATCTTCAATAGTCTTAGAAGACAAGACGGTAATTAATATTGTACAAAATATGTATAGGCAATAAAATCTACAAACCTTCGTCATAATTGAATGCACTATGACTTGGTTTAAGTTTAAGGCCATGGCGTGGTGATTTAAGTCATGATCTTGTAACCTTAGCACCTAGCTATACTAATTTATGTGATAAGTTATAATAGCGTGGATATACACGCTTTCTTGCAATAGTAAACACATGACATCAGTTTTCAAATTAACATAAAAAATATAGTGTACATCCAAATATTCTCTAGGCTCTAGGCTCTGTACGATATGGTTTAATCTATAAAGTCAATCACGTTAAATCTTTGTCTGCCCTTGGCCACAAATCATTGTGAGTGTCTGAAACATCGGGTTATCTAACATAGCGAATTAATCTTATTTCCAATCTATGATATGTTTTCATTTTTCCTTCTTACGCAGGTACTAGTTGTTGCCCGCAGCTTCGCCCGCGCGGTCTTAATAAATTTTCATGCTACAAAACTTTCATCCCCCATTTAATCCCCTTGGGGGTAGAATTTCTCGAAATCCTTTCTTACATCTATGTATCTGGCATTTCAGGTCGATCCGTGCAGCTTGGGATGTGCGTTGATAGATCACTATGTCAGTCAGTCAACTTGAGTTATATTTAGATAGATGAAGATGAATAGATTTCCTTTATTCCTCTCGTCAATCCTTTCTTAATCCCATTCCGATTTAAAGTCGGCAATCCATAGAGGCGTTAGGTCTGCATGACATGCAAAAAATTATCTCTGTGTCATGTTTAACACTGTGAATTAGTTGATTTTCCAAGTTTCAATCATCAGATCCTGACTTGATGATTACGGGATCATCTCCATCTCTATACTCTTTCGATCTACATAAATATTTCCGAAAATGTGGTCTAAAAAAAAGTAGATACAGACGCATAGAGAACCTTCTCCTATTCGTTTTTAGAATTTGGATAAAAATGGCATTCTTTATGCAGTTTGTCAATCAAATAACTAATATACTGAACCTAAGTAATTTCCGCAAGTCTAGACATTAAAATCCCATCATTACAATATCATTATAGATAACATCATAATAGTCTGTAGCAGTTGTGACACAATCAGTTCGCTTCTGCTTTGTTTCTTATCACAAGCTGCATAATTTAAATTATCTACCTTTATAATGCAACTTCTTAGTGGAACGGAAGTTACGACTAAGACATAGTATGTGTGAAGAATTCAAATTTATGCCCCAGAGTTTGCAGATTGGTGGCATGTTAAACAGAAAATTAGTATTTTTCAATCAACTTCAAAAAAGGGCATTCTTATATCGATATATTTTTTTGGGTTGTTACCTCAGCACTTTTGACTGGGTGAACCGATTTTGATGATTCTTATTTTTTTGACAACCGATGCGTCCTTTTAAATTGTGTGTAGTTCTAACAATTCGAAGTCGGTTTAGTTTTTTGATAAAAATAATGTAATTGTTGTTATCGTTTAAACTGGCTTAACAATAACAATGATTTCTTGCCATTTATCTATGTAAATAAAAATGACTCGCCAAATCACCACACTTGCGTAGGCGTAAATATATAAGCGTAATATGTAAAATTCTTTCGTATTGTCTCTTTGAGATAAGGAAAGAAGCCGTTCTAACATTTCAACGCACACTTCATCATCATCATCATTATCAGCCTTTTGATGTCCACTGCTGGACATAGGCCTCTCGCATGGCACGCCACTGAGCCCGGTCGTTGGCTCTTTGTTGCCAATTGTGACCAGCAACCCTACGAATGTCGTCACTCCACCTAGTAGCAGGACGTCCTACGCTACGTTTACCGAGCCGTGGTCTCCACTCTAAGACCTGTGTGCCCCAACGCACACTTAAAGCAGCCGTTATCTATCTATAAATTATCAAAATTAGCAATAGGGAATAATTCTGCTCTCACTGCGTTATTTTTCAGAGCATATATACTGAATGAGTCGATAGAGCAAAACAACATAGATAAACAGTTTTTCTAAACATTTCACTTATTAAGTAGTCTGTTGTAATGATACAGCAATTATAACACTTCATATAGCCATTGGCCTTACGCCTTAGTAAATGTTGATGAGCGGCGGTAGTGTTTACTATCAGGCGACCTACCAGCTCCTTAGCCGAGCATGACTTCAAAAACCTCAATCTAAATCATACGATATATGATATAAATTGGCCTTCGTATGTGTGAAAATGACAAGTACCCACGTGACAATTTAATTAATCGTACGAGCTAGAAACATAATTGTCCTATCCACATATCCGTATATAATAGAAAGTAGTATACATAAACATTAGGGAGACGTTTTACAAACAAATTAACCAGTTCTTGCAAAAGAAAGTTTAATTCCGTTCCGTGCCAGCATCACAAACGGTAGTACTGACAAATATATTAGATAAAATATCTTTGTAGGTAACTCTCATATGGCATGATACTGTTATCATTCGCGCGCTCCTAAGAGGAGAGGGGTCCACACTACTCCTCAAACTGCAAAAGGTAATAATTAGTGACCCTTGAAATTTCAGGCTGTGATTATTTGTAAATATATAAACTAGTGCATTCTTATTTTATATCTTCAGCACAGTTGTGTAGTCCCTATGAAGATGCACCAACGTGGATAATTCTCTGTTCTCAAGTACATACGACGCGTATAAATAAATCGAAGTACGATCCACATTTAGTAGGTAGAATAATACCTTACCTACTACGTCTCTCGTCTTTAAAGTTGAAGTATATAAAGGATCTATTAAATGTAAAAAAAACTAGTGTTTCTTATATTATGTTTTTAATACATAGATTCCTCCAGATGATATTACGTACATAATGTTAGGGAACTACGACTTCAAGAACTTTGCGAATAGATTTTGTTGTACAGATTGAATGTTTAATTTAAAAATTTAAATGCATAACTTCTTGTTTTAGACGTTATTCGGGCATTTCTTCATTCATGTTTTATTTAATATCAAAACAATTTGTATAAACCTCTATCTACAGTGCCACCAACTTATCCCTGAAATGACGTGTGTCGTCCCAGGTCACGGTCGCTTCAGTGTAACTTTTACAAATAATATTCCGGGCATCACTTTAATAACTTTTGGAATATTTAACAATTAAAACACAGAGCACTTGATGTAGTCAACAACACCTTTAGTTCAATTTTTCGCCATATCAAAGATAAGCTGGCGGCACTCTACGAATACTTTATGGCATGTTATTGTACCTAAGTATCTATCGTCAAAACGTGAAGTTCTCATATATAGCTTTCGAAAACCCATAAAATATTTAAAAGGACTAAACGGAATATAAAAAGCCTATAATGAGCAGTGAAGTCAGCAAACATTTGCGACTTTTATAATTTTTGCGTGGATTGAATAAATGAGATGATATTTAATAATTTACATGTCTATATATGTCTCCAGACATGACCCCTGGTATTTTGGTTTATCATTATTATTTAACACATGTCGCAAGTTTCGTAGCTGGGTCAACCAGTTACGAGTGCAATGCAAGGGTATAGTTTGACCCTAATAATTTATTAGCACTTAAATATTTATACCTTACCAAATTCTGTTTTATCTTTTATGTAACAGAATATTTAGAGTTCCTTAGTTCTAATAATAAAACGGATAACCGTATTGATTATTTCAGTGACCACTCATTGCTGTTTTTTTGTTAATTTTTATATCTTCGGAGATATAGAAGGTATCGTACAGACGTTACAGTCGCACGTGAATCATTAAAATCAACAATGTTAAAATAAATAAATTTAAACAAACAACCCATTTTATATAATTCATTCGCTGCTGGGACACAGGCTTCCTATGAGGGTCCAGGCCTCCTCTCGAAAATGCCGGTTTCCTCACGATGTTTTTCCGATACCGTTTCGAGCAGTAGTTATGTTATCCACATGCGCAGATAAATTGAAAAAATCAATTTAATTCCTGCACGCTTGCCTGGTCACAGAATAATAAGTACAAGGCCTGGGCTCGAAGGCCCGACATATCGATTATAAGTCCGAGGTTTTCACCACTGAGGACTGACCCACCATTGCTTTTATTTAAGATTTTTTTGTAGATCATAGAATAATGTTAAAATGTATAAAAGCTATATTGTGCTTTTTTTTGACACTATTTAGTATTTGTTGCCTACCGTAGATTCGTCGTTGTATAAGTAATACATTCATCTTCAATAATATGTACAATCCGATATATTGCACAATTTTATTTTTTTGCTTATTAAGTTACGTTATATTTTCATTTATAAAGTTTATTGAACAATATAAAAACTCAATGTGGCGTATTAAAATAAACAACAGAGTTTTTCGCATGTTATGTGCACTGAACCTCATAGGTTTTATTGACTTTGAAACATTTTAAGGTTATTAAAGCAATAATGTTTATTTTAAAAATAGATCAAAACGTATCATTTACAACATATGTAGGTAAATAAGGTTTACTTCCATGTACTTATTTGCTGCAATAATATTTATTGTTGCATCAAGTTTTATGCAAATATTTCGGTCTGTATATCATAAGATACCGATAATACAATGCTTTGTTAATCCTGCACTATATGTTATCGGTATTGTCTAAAGTCTTTGAATAAAACTGCTATAACAGTTATATCTATGAACAATGTAACTGATTATTTTTCTTAATTAATCAACTTCGCTTCCAGATACCTTTGTCGTGACATTTCTTTTTCGTATAGAATTTTTAATTGAACGTATTACATTTAAACTAAGCATTGCAATATTTTGAATTTTTTTTCTATACACATGCATTACAATAATAAGACTTATTAAAGATAAATTGTAAAAATGATTGCTTAATGAAATGAGTGACTTGTCGTACAATATATGTATAACAATAATTTGCCTTTAAATGAGATACAAATTATAAATTCCAAGAATATTGTATGGTGTAGATTATATGTATATATAAAAAAAAACATTATCTTCTTCCGACTTCTCTTTGGCAATTTGGGGAAATTCTTTTATTATGTTTCAGTACGTTGTGGAGTTGTATGATTGAAAATAAATAAAAGGACAAGAAAAGAAGCAAGTAAAAATAATTAACATAAAATAATAAGAAATACAATATAATAAATATTATACAGTTGAATGAATACACTGTTACATATTTACCTTCTTTTAAATCAAGTACCTAAGTAGCAAAAAAAACAAATATCTGACAAAATAATTACAATACATTGCAAGTTTAGGTAACAAAAAACTAGCCCCATATTAATACTTAAACGTTTTATTATGAACCAAACAATGAGACATGAAATGTATTTTTTGTACGACAATTTTTAATTATTTCAAGTAATAAAGGTCTGTCCAACGACTGTAGTGTTATGGTAAAACAAGTAATGAGAAGCCAGAATGCATCATGGCATTTCTTCATTGCTACAACGTGTCGTAAGCGTTTTCATTAGAGCCATAGCACAATTTCGTGATCAATTTCTTTATTGTGGGAGTCGAGCACGCTTCGGCACGAATTGGGCCAGCTCGCACCGGGGAAGTACCACACCCCCACAGAAAACCGGCGTGAAATATTAGCTTGCTATTGTGTTTCGTACGGTGAGTGGGGGAGCCGGAGGCCTATATCCTTTTCCTTACCCTTCCCAGTCCTTTCCATTATTCCTTTCATCAATCCTTTCCTCATCCCTTCCCAATTAAAGTCGGCAATCCATTTGTAGGGGCGAAAGGTTTGCAATTGACCTTACACCTCTCCAAATGTTCATGGGCGGTGGTAGCGCATACCATCAGGTGACCCACCAGCTCCATTGCCGACTATGACATAAAAAAAAAAAAATCTGGTGAAGTGACCACGACGCTTTGCAGGCTATTTTTTCCCTCCTCATGGAGGCATTCTCGGTGTTATACAGATTGCAATCAAATAAAGCACCTCCATGATTATAACATTGTTGACTTAATCTAATGAATTCCGTCGTAAACAGCAAATAATTTGCATTTAATGAATCTAATTGTATTAATAACAATTAGCATGATAATCCGCGGTGTTAAACTTTTGATTTATCGAGTCATGTGACTGATGTTTGTACTGTTACTGTATATAATACTTATTATGAACACGTTATTATATTTACTGACGCAGTATAGGGCTTATGTGTTATGCAATAAAGCTAGCAAATAGCTGAGTGTTGTTGTAAGATAGCTAATTAAGAATACATTGTAAAAAGCATCGCGTAAATTAAGCATGGTTTTATGAACCGGTAAATTTATTCATTATCTATTTTAGGAAACTACTAAATTAGTATGAAGAAAGTTGTTTGTAATTAATTATTATTGGTGTATACTGTTCATATACATCGATTTAAGTACGTAGTAAATCTATCCCTACCAATGTATTCTAAATGTGAAAATTGCTGTTTGTTATGATTAGATTTTCTGTCAGAGACTAGATTAGGTTTATGGTACGCCTAATCTACAAAATGGATTCGGATGAAATTTGGATCCGACAGACTTTGAGAACCAAAAAAGAACATAGGACAGTTTTTATCACGGCAACGGATCTAAGTAGGAAAAGCTTTGGGAGTGTCTTTTCGTTTAATAGGCGGGGGAATCCGGAAAACTAGTACTTATATAGATAATTAAACAGGAACTTATTATCTATATACTACTTTTCCACGTATAGTATAATATTTATTTAAGTAATTACTATGATGTTTAGATATTTTGTAGACCCCGAATCAATAGTTAGGATTTTATTTATATTTGTATATTTGTGTGCGTGTCATTCACGTAAAAACCACTGGCCAGATTTTAGGAAAATATGGTATTTTTCGATATTAAACCAATATTATGTTCAGCTGAACATTATACTGGTTTAATGCCGACTAAATAAGCATAAGCTTATAGGAGATAAAAATCAATTGTATTTATCAATATAGTACCTTAAACGTTAATTATTCAAGTCGCAAAAAACGAGATCGGTAATAAGAAGATCAAGTTATGATCAAAATAAATTATAATTTAAAAAGAAAAGATGAGAAAGGTTGATCGTTGGGATAAGTTTGGCTAACAAACACTGGGAACATATTTTATTCTCATCACTAGTACCTACAGGATGTGGTTTATTATATAAACTTATAAATAGACAAGTGTAGGCTAGCATGTACTAAATTATAATAGAAACAGTTTCCAGTAGGCACTTAACTTTTACATTTACCTTAAAACAGACGGAAATGCGATTTCCTCGCCAAGCCTCAGCTCATAAATAAGGAAAACTAGACATGTATTATATTTATATATATATAATTTAACAAAACATGTCAACACGGTTTTTAACCGGGTGTAAGGTGACCTTGTTTCGTTTACACTTACAGACAATAAATTTATTCTAAACCGCAGCACTAATCCACCCATAAACGGTAAACCGATCTCTAAATAGATAATAAAACATAGCACCTATTTATATATTTGTGTCTACACCAAAAATATACGGGCTATTTTATTTACATGGCAAATTTTTATTCTAACAAACAGATTATAAAAGATTATACTACCTTTACAACACTGCATAGCACATAAAACATAGAACTATGTTATCTGTGGTAAAACTGTAATCATTAAAAAAAAGTGTTGGGTCTCTCTGAGTCATGTGACAAGAACTGGTTTGATTCACACTTTTTACGGCTAGGGTTTGAGGGAATCTGGTGAAACGGTAGATTACTTTCTAAACAGGCTGACGTAGGTTCACCATGTATTTATGTATTACATGACCGAATTGAATTGATCTGTTGATCAAATACATTAACATAGGTTGATTGATTTCGTCAACAACGCTCTTTAACATGGTAGTATTGCCAGCACTTTTGACCTGGAAAAAATAAATCACATACGAGAAATGGCCTTTTGAAACTATAATTAATTTAAAAGTGCTTATCTGGAATGCAGAATTTGATTATTAAAACAACTTAATCATCGTTAAAAGCTCCATGTTTCCATGATAATGATATTCATATTATTAGGTACATATCAACAGTTTTTTTGTTGTTATATGACGAACATTTTTAATTGTTTACGTCTAACTCATTGATACTGTTCGTATTAATTGTGAATTAATTTTTTACCTTGATAAATTATGTCATATCCGTTTGATTTGCATGTCTATCTTTAATTATATTTTCTTAAATAATAAATCCGTCTCGAAAAAGCGTGGAGAGCTTATAGATCACGTGCATCTGCGTAAACGATGACGTCACGGCCGAGTATCAATGGACCCCCCTCTATCACGTGAGAGCCCTTCGTCCTTGCGCCTGAACCGGCTGCTACCCCACCACGGCGGGTCACTGACCTCACGCGTCTTTCCACGTTGCGACGCTTGTTTGTTAGAGCTTGTATCTTGACGCAGACACTCGTCACATAACTGTCGATCGAAGATTGACTTTAGTTTTCAGGAGCCAATCGATACTACCCATATGACGAAATATATATTATATCATATTTTTATGTGGAATCGACCAAAACTTGAGCGGCGATGATCACGTCACATCCTGCCCTCTGACTCTATCCTCTGTGATGGTACTGTGATATAGTAAATTGGATTGATTGTGTTATATTGCATTTATTCATATAAAATGAACAGAAATATATAGATTTCTAATAATGGAAGCAATTAATAATAGGTGTTTTTAGTTTTTAAGAGTAACTGGTCCACGAAGGCTAAAAAGTTGCCTGTTAAAGGATTCTTGAACTAGTTCATGAATCCTTTAACAGGCAACATATAATACGTTGGAGGGTTTTGGCAGGACATTTTGTATTCAGGTTATCCGCAAAATATAAATCTTACTATATTACACCCATATTACTCGCAAGTCTTTGATGTTAACCCTGTTTGATATATTTCAGTTCTCAACGAACCTAATTGTCAATTAATAGCGGATATCGAATGGCATTATTAGTCAGTTATAAATGTGAATATGTTATGTTGCTTGCAAAGTGATAAGAGTATAGAATAATTATAAAGAAAAATGATTTATATCTCTAGGAGGTCGAAATAACTAAAAACAACTGGACACGTTTTGGTCCTTTAGTTTTTTTTATATTTTCCATCATAAATGGAAATTATAAAGCTACTATTGCAGCTTACATACAAATCCATAGATAATAGAGAATTAATTCCTAGAACTTATGGTGAAAGCTATCAGTAAAAATACTGAAATGGATTTCAGTATTATAACTTATAAGTTATAACAAATAACACGTACTAATTTAAAATTTTTATTTACAAAAGATAAAGATTAAAAGAGATATATTTGTATATCCACAAAAAAAAAAAACACTTAATTGGCGAGTAAAACTATGTAAATATTGAAGTCATAAGATATTACAAAACAATGGGA
>NC_052116.1:7322573-7349865 GCF_012273895.1 Zerene cesonia | reverse complement strand
CTGTGAGGGTGTGGTAACTTCCCCGGTGCGAGCTTGACCCAATTTGTGCCGAAGCAGTGCTCGACTCCCACTCTAAAACAAAAAAAACTCGGAGTGGAACAAAAATGATCAACAGCCAATAAATTAATTGAAAAATTGCGTGGACATTATAAACAATTTGGTTTAGACTTATTTATCGATCTATAACTTACTAATAAATGAGTAAGTATCTATTATTAAATTTTGTATCTTGTTTTTAAATGTCTAGACTGTGGTGAAATTTTGGTAAAACGTAATGTTAAAAAAGGACTATATTTCTCTCTATAAGGCTTAGGTAAATATTGTACAGCAGTACTTCCCACAGAGTTAGAAGTAGTCCCACATTGTTGATACATTTGTCAAGATAATTTAGGCGATTTTATGTAAATGTTTTTCAATTAACTGAGCACAAATTTTGTTCTAGAAAATACGAGTCCTTGGGAGCGTACAAATCAATTAAACAAGATATCCATTTGTTTAATTCAACGCAGTTGTCGCTAGAACTAAATTGGATAAACTCGAGTCATAAGCTTTATTGATTATGGTATTTTGGGAGTAATATGTGTTAAAAACAACGGGTTAGAATTCATTTTCATGCGCTTTTTTTTTAACTTCGAATTTTTAGCATCGAATTTGTGTTTATTTTATTGTTATAGGTGGCATAGGTATTAGAAATGTACTATACTATATATATAATACATCATGTTGAATGTTTTCACAAAAGTAAAAGTAAAGTTTCCTTTACTATGAAAATCCTTTCAATAATAAATAAATACATATTCTTAGTTTCAAACTATATCCTAAATTGTCTCACATACTTTTTTTTGTAGAAAGTAGAGTAAGAAAATTATTTGAAATTAGATTGCCACCGCGCCTCGATATGTATTCAAAGATTGGATTAAATCTCCTTTTTAAGTGAGTCGAGATTTAGTTTATAGGAGACGGTAACATAGAAACATGCAGTTGAAGCTAATAAAAGCGTGTTAAAAATTTATTCAAGATCTAATTAAGCTAAATAAATTTAAAAATCTGTAAATCTTGTCTCAATATTCACACTTTTCGTTATAAATTATGTTTAAGTTACATAATGATTTCGTGGATCTATATTACATGATATTTCGTGATACTTCTCCTCATAGACAACAGTAATTCTTTATTTTAGTAACGAAATCATTGAAGACCGCTATTTAAGCTTATTATGGAAAAAAGAACTAAAGACTGTAGTTTTCTTTTAAAACAGTACACACAATAGTTCAGTATATATTACTCAGGTTTTATGTATATTATACATAAATTGAACATTAGCTCATAAGAAGTGGATTCAAGGTTCAAGGCATTCAAGAGGGAATGTTCCTTTTTATCCAGTTACTAATTAAAATGTAAAACCTCTCGACCTTTCAGCCACAATTTTATTCCTTCTTCGTTATAATCAATACAATAAGATCCTTTTTTTGCTAATTGCGTCTTTGCTTCCAAACCTAATTTGGTTTTTACGATCGAGTCGTTTCGATGACTTTTCTTTTCTATTTTTAACCAAAATTACAACAAGTTAAAATGTTTTCTTTGAAGTAAATTACGATTTAGGATTATTGGTACTATTTTAAATTCATTTTTTACTATTTTCTCTTGATCATATTTTATGTTAATAACTCATCGTCCTTTACAATATAATTTTTGTCAATATTTTTCAAGCTAGTGTATGTTTTATAAAATATTTTAACATCATAGAGCACACTTGAATATTGCTAGATAAAAGATATTATAAAGATGGCTATTTGTATATTTTAACACTGTGTTATAATATATACAAAAACCTTATACATATAATTTCTACCGATAATAATAGCTGCTAAGGTTCCTTAACTAATTAGTATCAAAAGATTAAATAGGTAATGTTTGTCACAAGACTGTATATTACGTCGTTATAGGCAATCGCTTGAAAAATTCACAGAGTTACCATAACCGCCTCGCACTTATACGGTTTTATTTAATCCTAACATCCAGCCAGCGTCGTGCATAAAATATATCATAAAAACGGCCTTGCACTTGGGCCGATCGATCATTGGACTAATATATTTAGTATCGACCACAAATAGTATCAATCAGCGACTGTACCTAGTCATGTGACATTCTGATTACACTATAGTAGGTCAGCGCTCGTAGCTTGCTTATATAAACATTAAACACTGCCTCTGTTAGCGCTAATATTGGTTGTAGTTTTATTCTCAGTTGCTTATTTTTTGTTTTGTATACGTATCGTATTGGTTTTAAAACTTGAATGGAAAGGATAAGGCTTCCTTATACATGATCTTGTAAAGTTTGGGATTGCTTGTTTTCCTGTATTCAAGATCTTAGACAATTAAATAATAATTTGTTGAGCGAAAAAAATGTAAAAAAAGAAATTATACTCGATTCTAAATTAAAATTTTTTAGCACGATAATAAAATAACGGTGATGGACCCTGTAAATAAAAATGATGACAATACATTATTAAATATTACGTTTATATACCATAATAATTTTTATTGACAATGATTATGGCCGTTTATCAACTTTTTCGCGCGTTAAATTCCTTTTAGCGTAGGTCCAATATGCAAATTGTGATCTAATGATCTTAATGTTGTTAGAATTGTGCAAAAAGTCTATATTGGTATTTTTGCAAATTAACTATCTATCAACGCAATGATTAGACAGTTTTCGTTAAACCGTGAAAACGTTGACAAGTTGGGAATAACATTTGATTGTTAATTTTATGGTATTTTATGCATGTATTTGTGCAAAATATTGACTTTAAAACATTTTTGTACAAATGGATACTAGCAATTTCCAGCGTTTTATTTAAGAAATCATTTTTTGATACTCAATTTTAGTTCTGTGTTATTTTTATTTTATACTACATGGATAAAGATTCTTTAATAGAGTAACTATCGAGTTTCTTGCCGATTCTTCTCGATAGAAGCGACCTTTCGAGTTTGTGATAGTAATAATAAATGACTATTCATAAAAATTTTGAAAATTTAGTTTTTTTCATAAATAAAAAAAGGGTTTCTGTTTTTTATATAAACAAGGAGTAAGTGATGTGAAGCTTTTTAAATATGAATTTCAATATCACAACGATAAACTTTTCCAAATGTACTATATTATAGTACGTAATCAGATAATATAGGTAAATCAAAGGTAAGTTAATATTGTGATAAGAATTTGTACGCCTGCATCCTATTCTAGTATTCGTTTTATTTAAACGCCTTGCAGAAAGATTCATACATTAATTTGGCATTAATAATTTGATAAAATGCTTTTACTAATAAGTAATGAAAAGTATAGGTGACCAGTTTGTTGTTGGTATTTCTTTGAAGGAATTTCCTTACCAAACAGGAGTAGGTATTGAACTGTAAATAAATAGATAATTAATTAATACATAAAAGCCAAAACTGATCACATTTGACTACTTGCTCCATCTAAATAGACTGGCTACACAAAAAATGCTTCGCGAAAAATTTTTAAGTGCAAAAAATGCTTACAGTTATTATTGTAACACAGAACATCTTATTTAAGAATTTTAATCGGCCGTTGACCTCTATTTTATCATCAATCAACATTTAATCGTAACGTTTTCATTGTTCAGATTCCTTTGTTTTATTATGCATTTCCAACCAATTTTGAAAAAGGAGAAGGTTGACAATTCGATTGTGCATTTTTGTGTGTTTGTTACTTCATAACTTCTTACTGGGTGAACAGATTTAAATGATTTGTTATTTATTTAAAGTTTGGTGCCTCACTCCAGTCTGCTCTGATAATTTAAATACGGTTACGTTTTTTTATATAATTATTGATTTTATTAAAATACTCGTAAGTCTGGACTAACATCATGTGCTGTGTCATATGACATTCATTATACTGTTCATAATATACACTTTGTGTATAGGAGAGCCTTTCCCATCTAGACTAATATAAAATAAAGACGAAGTTAGTTTTTATTGAACGCTCTAATCTCAGGAACTACTGGACCTACCCGAAAATTCTTTAACCATTGGATATGTATGTTATTCCTGAATGCTAAACACTAAATTACAGCAGGTATAAAATATTCAGTTCGTGGAAATTATCAGTCATCGGTTTTAAAAACAAACAAAAAAATTTGAAAATTAGACTTGGATTGCCGAAGGTCTCGCAAACCCTAATTCACTTTTATACCTCTGAGTTTAATCTAATGGTACTTGTAAGCTTTTATATATAAGCATACGACGTCAAGTAATAAATTTAAATTGATAAAAGAAAGCTCACAAAGAATACGTCTTGAGAAAAACCAATACACCGCAAGTCCCTTTCGTACTTGACACTTTTCGAGAAAGGTGTCGAGGTCAACGAGTCTCCATCACAGAAGGTGAAAACTGGTCCTGCTAGCTGAAGCAAACCCATGACAATTCATTATACATCCCTTGGTATAATCACACTATCACACTAATATTATAAGTTGGAAAGTGTGTTTGGATGTTTGTCCGTCAATCACGCTGAAACAACTGAACGGATTTTGATGAAGCTTGTTATACATACAGGATCTGAGCTGACTTGGGTGATAAAATAGATATTGATATTCAGGCGGAGCCGTGATGGGCGTCTAGTTATAAACAATTACATTAACAACATCATAACATTGGTACATTGGTATACTCTGCAATCTTACGTACATTCTGTTGTGTCAATATAATATCTAAGTTACAATCTTATGACTAGTAATCATGTTATATTTTTTGATATATTCATATTACACAATCATCGGGAAGGATTTTAAGTGACACCGCATCTGCGACACATACGTATAGTCAACCAAGAATTGATTAAAAACCATTACAACAACTTCTGGAAACTACTTAAGGAGTGTTTACGCTTTCCTCTTAGGGCATATTTGATTTTCCCCCCCGGACACTAAATGCAGCTTTCCATAGTTTGCTTCAAAGAAAAAGTTACCCAACATTGGATACCTTTGTACGTATACGAGCATGCGCTGACGTCATTATACTTTAAAATGCAGGTATGTATGTAGTATTTTTTCACCTAGCATTGATTACAATATGCCAATTGTATACCGCTTATCAACACAATATTAACTCCATGTCAACATGAGTGATCGCGTTGAGTAGAAACAAGTTTGATGGCGGTCACAGCACACATGCACGCGTATGATGCATTCCGCGCACACACGCAAACACCACGTGATTCCCCTTATGTTGTTTACATGAAAACATAATGATCCTTTCTCTTACTGATTTATTTACTCTGTGCTAGATTATGCGAAACCTTATACGCGGTTGTATATTGCATTTGAACTTGAATCGCATTGTTCATAGTTCATACAATGATATCATGAATGTGACAGTTAGTGAGATGTTTTTGATGATTGGTTCGGTGGTTTGTAGTTAGTACCACAATGGAGACATAACAATGAAATATTATTACGTATTGCTTGGTAGTAGTTACATTGATTATTTATATTGAGATATCATTACAGAAGATTGACTTAGTCTATACGGATATATGCAACCCACGCGAACTTGGCCTCAAGCTTATGTTTAATAATCAAAACAAAATATACCAACGTTGTTGTAGTATGACCACTGCAAAAGCCATTGAAATTTGTAAAAAAATAAATGGTAAATAACTTTTTTCTCTATTTCCGACAAAACTGCAAGTCCTACGGTAAAAGTTGAAAAACAAAGTTGTAAGTAATTTAAAGTTCTATAAGTTTTACTACAAATTTTTTTCACGTAACTCAAAGCGTTAACGCCGGAGGCTCGTTTCCTTTTCCTCACCCGTCCTAGTCCATTCCTTCTTTCCAGTCGTTAATCCTTTCCTTTCCCTTACCCCATAAAAGCGGGCAGCGCATTCACGGAGGTACTACCTTTGCGAATGTTTATGGGCGGTGGTGATCGCTTACTATCAGGCGAACCACCAGATTGTTCTTTCACCTTTTCCCATGGTTTTAATACTGCTATAATTTTTTTTGTTTATCAAATCGATATTGATATAAATAGTGATCGCCTGGTTAAGTAATACAAATCGCTTTTGCTAATAGATTACAGCTTAATTTAGTCACAGTAGGTAATAGTTTAAAACAAATCGAATAACGAAACGACATAACCGTTCAGATATAGTGAAAAAAATATCGAAAATTAATAGCCTTCATATATCAATCTAAAACTAACACAAAATATGATGATATATAGAATGGAAAATAATAGAAAGCTTCTCGATTGAAGAAATTCCCAAAATCGTAGAATGAATAATAAAAGAAAAATACAACCAACTATATCAACTTGTTTATGAACGGAAAGTAATACTAATTATAATTTATAACAAAGTCATTCTTTACAATGTTATAACCAAATTTTGTTGTTTATTTTTCGTCTCCGAGTATTAAATTTTATAGATATTGTGTTATAACTGACGTTGAATGAAAATTTCTATGGATTCAGCAAGCATTCAATATTGAAATGTCAATGCCATATCAATAAATAATTCATTGGGTATTATGAGTAATAACGATCTCGGTACAAAAAACTCCGCTATAGCTCGCAAATCTTCGTTGAGTTTATGATATAATTATTATATTATACACAGCTTGATTTATTTTTTGTACAAAAATTTACTATGAAAAAAAAATTCTTATGAATACGAAATGTATTTTTTTTTTTCATTATACGGTCTACAGAATTATGATATGAATATAATCTGTTTAAAAAAGCTAATTTAAATATGTTTAATTATTATTATTAACAGAATTCAATGTAAGAACTGATATATGTAACAGGATTATTAATTTAAAATACAATGTATAAGATTTTATGGTACGTCGACTTCTAGTCGAAAGAGATCAACGCTATAATATATACATACTTACCTCACACATAAATTTCAACACATGTTAAAGGGAGGGTAGGGTATCAACGAAATGTAACATAGTGTGACAAGGGGCAGGGGGTCACAAAAGTTTTGACCCCTGCCCCTTGTCATACTCTACCAAACATCACAGGTTAATATTTAAAATATGTACTATGATTAGGCGTGCTTTTTTCGCTTAGATTATTTAAAATACCTGCTTAATATGGTGTGGCGAAACATCATCGGGAAGGGACTTCAGAAATGTGACATATAGGGGGAAAGGCTATGAAAAAACCCAAAATTCGTGCAACTTAAGTTTTTTGGATGACCCCTAATTTTAGGATAGGTCTTTGTTATGTCCATTGTTCCTGAAAAATTCAAATTTAAGTATCTGCCTACACGAGGACACTATTAAAAAGTAAAATTACAAACTTCCAATATTTTATTCATATGACTACATCAAAAACAGACTACTTACAATGCGAATATTAAACAATGATATCAAATATTATGTAAACTTCAATTTCGTTCTTTAATATTTTAATACGATTATGCCAATGGATTGCCAATGGAACCGTTCATTTTTTAAACCTACGCATGACTTATATTCCCGTTAAAATGCAACTATATCAAACGACACTCGAAAATATTACATCCCCATTACCACTTTTACAAGACAGTTCGATTCATTATCCTTAACATGAAACGCAATGGACGTTACACTCGGTCAGTAACCCTTGTGAGCTGTGACGTCAAAGCGTGCATTATGTAATCATATTCAACCCCCGAGCGATGTACCTGCACATATTGATTTATCTGTATCCTTGACATGAACTGCCGACCAATCACAATTCGATACACATTTGTACAATTAAAATTCTTTGACATTATCGGTATGTATGGTTAATACGTAGAAGTTTAAATGTTGTTTTCCGCAATTATTACGTCATGTGACAAATACTGATCGGTTCATACATTGATATAAATAGCCCGAATTAAAACAGATAGTCCCGGGATAGATATTGATGTGTATGCAACAGGTTTTTATGTAAACAACATCGGTTTAAATACATTCTCTAAAAGTTTCACTGATCCTATTTTATTTTTAGATATGGCAATGTCGTCACAAATACAGGTTTAAATATTTTAAAAGGTAGCGTGACGTAACGACCCGGTTGCATTTAATATAAATTGCATATCGTATACCATATGTTCAACAACAAATTAATAGTTTGGAATAAGCCTTTCCTCAAAACCAAAGCACAAAAGTAAACGTATTATATTTAATATGATTCTTGAAAATACATCTATTGCTTCGTCGGTCATTTATTTTCCTTTCTTCGTGGCTAGGAAATACGCCTATTGGCCAGTGTCCGGTATATAAAATGTTAAAAAAAACAATTCGCGGTAAGAAACGTGGTATAATATTAGGATTAAAGTCAGAGGAGTTAAGAAAATATTAATGTATTTAGTCTACTTATTCAAATCAATATTAACATACATATTATAAAATCTTCGGACCTATTTGTAATTATTAAATATTGTAAAAAAAATGAACGTAGGTATACTATAAAAATAGAAACTAATTTTGACTATTTTTTAATTTACACTTTATGTAAAAAAATTAAAAGGAAATAGTTTAAGTCATCGCTTACATTATTACTACAAGATGTAACATAATTTTTGTTCAAATTCTTTTAAAATGACTAATTAATATTATCAAAGCAAGTCATTACACTAGGTTCCCTACTGACACAGATTAAAAAATATTTTTAGTATAACCGGTAATTGAGACCACGCTTACAAAAAGATGTTTGTGTATAATCTGTTTACTTTGTGGATGATTCAAATTTGGAAAGATTTCGATAGTTGCGGAATTAGATTCTATGTGTATCTTAATAATAACAGTAAAATAGATGTATCTACAAATTATTTCTAAAGTGAATCAAAACTATATTTATATATAATACTAGTTATGTGTACTGTAGTTTGTGAATTTAAGATATTGCAACGTGTAAGGAAGTAATCTCAGGAAGTAATATTTCACCGTTTGTATGTGATTTTTTAAAGCTACTGTGTACTAGGGGCGAAAAACAAGTCATATTTATACAACTGTAATAAAAATAAACCAATATCATTTGTAAAAGACTAAACTAAATTGACATCAATACAATTAAAAACTACCCTCATTAAGGAAGTTTTGTCAAGATTACGAATACCTAACTTATATCAAAATTGTAAACTTTTAATTGGCGTTTGTTATTCAGACAATACAGATTACCGACTCAATACACACGTCAAGGATTCTCAAATTGCGGCATTTGATCGCTATAATATATAAATCGATTGTAGAAGAACAAGACTTCAAATACGCGTGCGATACATAGATGAGTATTTCAGATAACATAATTATATACTGTGTACTAAATTCGTGATAAGCAAACAAGATACGAAAATATGAGAAAATTAAATTATAGATATAAAAAAATTATGAGCAGAATATACCATATCCCATAAATATAAAAATAAACTTCGATATAATTATGAGAAACCCTCATAAGTCAACGGATGTATAATTTTGGCAAGTTTCTCGAGGGACCATAAAGTTAACGGTTACTTAGCTTGTAAACGCAGGCTGCGTGTCGCCTGGGATCATACAACAGAATACAAATTATGTAGCTGTGTCATAAACTATATTATACCACATATATGTATGTATAAATATACAACTGCTATTATTCAATTGAAAATTCTACAATTAAACTTTCTGGATTACACACAATTTTACTGTCAAATGTAAACATTAGTTAAAATTAAAAATAAACTGCTTATGCGAAGCCCTCTGTAAGCATATTTTTAATTAATTGCCCTTTAGAATACGTTTATGCTATTGTATGTAAAATTAAGCTTATTAATTCTACAGCCGTACTGTGAAATGGAAATAATAATCCTTGTATTCATCAGGACGGGTCGGAGCGATCTCCTGGGGTGAGAGCGAGCTAGGGTGAGAGGGGCGCGGGGTGGAATGACGCGTGACCGCGGGGTGCGGGCGCGGAGGGGTGTATGGCGCAGCCTCCATAGCGCATCTCCCTGGTGCTAAATGCTGATACAAGCGGCGATCGCTCCCATCCGTCAGTCGCGCTCCAACCGCGAACCGCTGAGCACGTGTTGCGTGCAACAAATCGGTCTTTGACGGTCCGCACGCTCCATCAACACGTCGTCGCCACCGGCACAGTTGAAGTCGTCACAGCGCGGCATGTGCACCTGACCCCAGTCGCGATACAGGCTCCAATACGACCCCCATAACAAGCACAAGTGAGTGAGGACCCTTCAGGATTGTCAATTATTTGTGAAAGTTTTTTCGTGAAACCCTTTACGTGAAAATTTCAACGATTCTTCAACGGTACCCCTACACACCATCAAATCCAAGTGCGTACTTTTTATTTTTTTATTTTGTTTTTTTTTTATTTGTTGTTTCATTCAATTTTTTCATTGGTTTTTGTTAAGAATAATTTTCTCCTTTCATACCATCTCCATTTAAAATGACGATACGACCACAACCCTTAATTTCACCATTAGAATCTAGACAAGTATTCACCTAACGCGTTAACTTGAAGTGCGGTGAAACTTAAACACTCCAATTATGTAAATTACTTTGCGATAACTAGGTTCGAATGTTGTTAATATCTCACACTTGCAATTGCTATAAAATAAGAATTAAAATTAACATTCGACTCAAAACTTGTGCCGACACCGGTTCTGTTTTGTCCAACACCCCTGAAATATTCGTAGCTAAATAAAGAATGAATGCAATGGATCGACGGATATATTTTATGAATCACTTACTAATTTTAAAGTCTACGAATTATAACTAATAATTAATATAAACAGAAAATTATACGCCCAAAATATTTAACAACTTGGATAAAAATAAAAACGAAGCCTCAACTCACTTGACAAACATTAAAAAAAATGTGAACACCTACATTAATTGTATGAATATATAATATCAAAATTGCTTTTCTATCTCTATAACGGAATAATATTTGTTGGCAGTCAAAAGATATAATTTATTATTAAATTCGTTAATATGGAGATGTTAAAACAAAGTTTAGGAAACAGAAAGAATAATATAATCAATGAATAATGAATATTCAGTTCAACGTAAACGTATACTAAGGAAATAGAATTATTTGAATTCCGTAACTATCAGATTGAGATAAAAATAAAATTATAATGAAATGAAAACAGTTCAATGATACACAGGTGTATGCGGGAGTAAATTAAATAGTAATTTACACATATTACAGTAAAGCAGGGTCAAGTTCTTACATTGAGACTTATAATAAATAATATTCAGAATTGTCTGAACTGTCTCTGAACGAGCATTGGCTCGTGCTACCAATTATGAAGGGTCTAGAGTAATATACAGATATATTTACATTAACAAACGTATCAGGAATCTAAAACACTTTATCTTTAGAGGCATTTGTGTAAAATTAAAATATTATAAAAACGTATCAAATATAAAATAAATATTCCATAAAAAAAAATTAAAACGTTTTACATAATACAAGTTGTTCCTGTGAGACAAGCAGACAAGACGCTCGCAAATTTGAATGAGTAAAAATGCATTAATATTATTAATATATTACGATTACGTTTTAAGATAATTGCTTATTTTATGCCGTTACATATGAATTAACATTATTATTAATGATTAATTTGACTATTTGCTATTAAAAAATATTTTGGTACATTTTTATTTACTTTTTCAACCGACTTCAAAAAAGCAGGCGGTTATCAATTCAACTGTTGTTTTTTTTTTTTTGTTACCTCATAACTTTTTAATTAATTTATCGATTTTCATGATTCTTTTTTTATTTGAAAGCAGGTGCCATGTGGTTCCGTTCTACTTGGCTTTAAACAATGTACAGGCGGTATAAATTTTTCTTAAAAACAATTAATTTATTATCACAACACTTTTAGTTTTACCTAACAGAATATACAAATGTTCTTAATTTAAATTCCCAGACATGACTATAGACACAGATCATATATATATAGAGTTATTTTCGCTGATTAAGCACTGAACTCTAAAATTAGGGTATCAAGTTAACCCAATACTAGAAGCCGATCCATTGTGTACGCTGATGTTTATATATAAGGATTTGATTTGTATGCTTCGTTTAATTTCAAAGGGTGTCCGTAATAGTGTGAGAAAAAGGTCACCACTCAGCACTTACTCGTGTTAAGATCACTTTCATATGGGTAAAAATCCTTTTGCACATACAGACCCATGTTAATAATAACCCGATACATTTGACCCTCTTTAATTTCATGGTGTGAACAAAACTCCTAACCCAGAGGTCATTTTGGTTTATTAATTGGAGAAAAGCTGCATGGTGAACTGATTTAATCGTTGATGTAATCGTTGCAATATTGCGAAAAGAGTTAAAATTAACTATGTATTTAAATGTCTAAACTTATGACAAATACACAGACAATATTTATAATTTTAATATCTGATAGCTTTAAAGAATAAATTGTATCATTTTATATAATAAATAAAAAACGTATTATATAGATATAACATGCTTGCATGAAGTATAGAGTCAACATATATACCTACTTCTGTATCTACTAACAAAATAAACCGAAGGAAACTTTAAAATTGTTTACAGTGGAACGATACCTATTATTGAAAAATTAACATTATCTGTAATGTATCTACTATCCTTAATTATTGCATTTAAAAATCGAAATCGAACGATATTTGGATTTGGCCTTGGTACAGATAAAAAATATAATAGTTCATTCTGTGATCGGAGCACTCGCAAAAAGTACAGATAAAAAATGTAAGTAATTCAAACTAAATTGAAACTTAAAGGTACAAACCCTCTGAATACACGCAGTCTAAAGAAAATAATGTCACTTTCAGTTTATCCCGTGTTTATCATATACATATTTGCATATTAAACAATCTACTGTTATCCGTAAACCTCTATTAAAGCGTTAATTTTTAAACTCATTTAGAATGTCTCAACAAATGTCCCATGAATTAAGAACTAGAACTGTGTATGGGTTTTACTGCTCTGATTTAAAAATATTGCCCTCAAAGCCATATAAAGAGACAGAAAAGCTGTTCAGAAGATTACATATTTATTTATTAATCTTTAGCGAACCCTGGGTGCAACTATAAGATTGCTAAAACTGACATAGACTATTCTTTTATTTCTTTTTTTATCTATGGCATTCAGTTTAAACTATCCTTAAAAAGGTTAAACTACAATAAAATAGTAAACCTTGAAGCGGTCCCAATGTCTTTTCTAATCCATTTGAAATACCATGTGGCATCAATTAAACGGTTTTAATGTGGTTCTATAGATAAGAGTGCATATTTACGCTTGAGTGGTTAAAACTTTTGTATTCATAGTTGAATTATTCATAGCCTAGAAATTGAAGACGTTTAAAATGAGGTAAATTGTTCGAAACGTAAATATGATAAATAATATAATAAATCGTTTGTTATAGTAAAGTTAACAATGTTTAAAGTCCGTTAAATAAACATAAAACTCACCTAGGATCAAAGACAAGAAAATATTTATTAGCATAATGAATATGAAGGTGGTATCATATTAAATATTAATATAAACCGACAAGCGAGTGGTATAGTAATTACTACTGAAACTAAACTATATAACTGACAGTTTGAATTCTTAGCTGTTATAACAGTATTGGCTGAGATTTTAGTACTAATTCTAATAAGAGCTAAAGTCTAGACGGCTGAGTTACACCACCAAACATAGTTATAAATCATTGTGATTGAAATAATACAAAATCTTTTAAACTGATTTCAGTAAATAAAAACTAATAAAGAGATCACGGTGTCTAACAGTAACTTTTTTAAATAGGTCCAGTAGTTTTCGAGAACAACGAGTTTAAACAAATATTCTTCGGCTTTTGTATGTGTATATCTACATCACTTTACAACTAAACGTCATGCATACACATGTACACATCATTATTATAAAAAATAATTTAATTAAAAAACATAATATGTAAACAACAAACTAATAATGAGAAAGGATATGATAATGTTATAACATCTATGAATAATTGATATTGTTAAAAGAATTACATTAGGTACTTACTTGAATTAAAGTAATAGTTCGATAACATACATTTGTTTACAAAAAGTTAACATAATTATTTTGAAAATACATTTCGAATAACCTATTCTTATAGTGTTTTATATTCATTTTATTGTAAGTTTTTACAAAACTTCTTAAACAGAAGATTTTAAATGAATTAGCGTTCTCGACAATTTAATCGGTATATTACGTAATTAAACTATGTTAATATATGTCATTTTTATACAAATGAATTCTAAGACATAACTCTTTAATCACATATTATGTACCATTCACCCATTAGGTATACTAAGATCCTATAGATATTCTTTTCAGTTTTTAATTTGAACTTATTTATCTGACATTATCCAGAACAGTCTAATTGCCTTGATAATCACAACATTATCCCTACTAATATTATTAATGCGAAAGTAACTCTGTCTGTCTGTCTGTCTGTGACGCTTTCACGCTCAAACCACTGAACCAATTTTTTTTGTAATTGGGTATGAAGATAGAACTGAACTTGGGAAAGGACATAGGATAGTTTTTATCGCGAAAAAGATGGTAGAAGGAGTTGAAATAGGGAGATGAAAGCGATATAACCGAATTCCACGCGGGCGAAGCCGCGGCCAGAAAGCTAGTTGAGTTATAATGACAAAGCTTAAAATATTTTACTTTAATAGTTTATATTTTTTGATATACGTACGTGTGTTTCTGACATTCTGAATGTTCTGTCTGTTCTGACGTCAATAATTATTCAGATATAGCATATTTTTATTATATTATTTATATCTGTTGTTTTATATTCGTCGATTTATTTTGTTTCGTATATGGCAATGTAACTAGCTGCGCCTCGTGGTTTCACCTGCGTAAGTCTGTATCAGAATAAATATGTTATTCCAGTTATCTAAGCCTGTTAAGTTGAAACATACAAACACACGTACAAATGTCAGATGAACATACTTATTTCTTTTTATATTGTAAGGAGGGACGATGAAATTAAGGAATATAGGAATCTACTGTGAAATACGTTATAAAGTTTTATACGAGAATGTTATAAATAGATATTAAATGGTTTATAAAATTTTGCAACGTACGGGCTTGTCGATTCGTTTAAAATCTCCGTGAACGCGATATTGAATTCCCTTTATCCAATATCCAGTGTTCCAATTCCTAGAGATCGATAAATGGGTTAAAGGACACAATTCTTTTAGCACACTTAAAATAGCATACCTTGTATGTAAAAGTATGGAATTCAGGTCCATTTTCAGTTAATAAATGCATAGTAATCATTAATTATATCTTGTCACTAACTAATCCTGCTTCCTACTAATATTATAAATGTGAAAGTTTTTAAGTATGTGTGTTTGTTTGTTACTCTTTCACGCAAAAACTAACTTATAACTGGAATAACATATAGGCAACTTTTTATCCCAATATTCCTACGGGATACAGACTTA
This sequence comes from Zerene cesonia, assembly GCF_012273895.1. Classification (NCBI taxonomy): domain Eukaryota; kingdom Metazoa; phylum Arthropoda; class Insecta; order Lepidoptera; family Pieridae; genus Zerene; species Zerene cesonia. The sequence goes on along the minus strand of NC_052116.1, from coordinate 7,334,375 downwards.
CTCGGGTGAAACCGCGGGGCGCAGCCAGTCTTGTCACATAATTAAAATAGCGGTAAATCATTGGATAGTTTTTATTCCTGTTTCTGTCTGATTTTGAATTTCATATAAAATATAAAAAGGTTTGTAACTTCTTTAAAAGAAGATTATTAAAATGTAGCGCGGAAGAAGCTGGCGCCAGGTAGTCTACAATCCTTTTTGTGGTAGGCGTGAGTGTAATATAAAATAACTAGCGTATGGTCATGCTTAAATTTCTTTCCTTATCACTTGTCCTCTTTCATCTGCGATGTTATGAATCTGTGCTTAAGCGATGCGACTATGTTTTAATTAAACCCATTGAAAGTGTTGCTATATTTTAGTTTATACACTCGAGTCTTGTATCACTTTTTCGTATATTTATAGATTCATATGTTCCTTTAGGAGCTTATGTTCCTGTTCCTTCAAGGTTGGGTTTAAATAAACATCCGTTTAAACACGCATGGAATATGCAAGTCAAAGGGGTAAAGTTTATAATCCTCAATAATATGTTTGTTGTTTCATATATTTGGCATCAATCGATGCTCATATTTATTAATATTTGGCCAAAAGTTTCCGAAGCAAACAAGATATTAATTCAGCATCTCCCAGTATTAAAGGCAAATGTTTGTTTTTCTATGACGTTGACAGGTTTCTAGTACTTGTCAATATTGAATTAATGACATATTGTATAAATATTGATAAATTATGATTATATAAGTGTTAAATGTTATTTATTTCGTCACAGACTCTTCGGAAACGTTAAGTTTCACTGAAAGTCTAGTTTTGTCTTATTATCCATCGTTTGTGAACTCTCTTGTACTTTCATGTGCGTCAATTGATTTTTTATATAAATAGAAAGCCAATAACACAATATTATTTTCTGACGTCGTATTCCATAAAGTTCTTCCGATCGATTCAAGGTTATATTAAAAATTCATTTTGCTCGAGGGTTAGATACCCGCTTGTAACTAGATATTACATACGGAGGCAAAGTCATTTGAATTCCATTTAGTTTAATAATATTAGTTTACCCTTTCAGCTCTGTTCGTATCAATATATTAATATAGCTAATATTAAATCCATCGTATATTTATTGGGTTATATTTGTTTACTTACCATGTATTTCAGCTGACGCTGTAGATATATTTTGTGACTTTTGTGAAGCTGGTTACTTCTTTTCACCTTTCATTGTTGTTCAAAAGAGTTCTTTATTCAAATAAGTATTATTCATATTCAGGTTTATATTGCTTTATGATTTATACAAAAAAAAAAACTTAATATATATTACGAATAAATACTATTTTAAGAACCTAGAGTCTATTATAATTTAATGATCATTAATATTTGAATAATGTATGACGACGTGTGGATCAAAGTGTTCTCATGAATAAATATAATAGTGCTGCTGCTTTCCGGGAAACCGGTGTTTTTATTTTATCATATTTATTATAATATTCCGGTTCTTGAAAACGGATAAACTATTGTGCTACCCACTACCGAGTATCACTTGCACATTAATGAAAGTTATTTTTGTGATAATCTTTTGCGGATTATTTGTGTTCCTAGAATGTGTCCCGGTTGCGCTGTTTTCCAGGTATTGAGAATGCGTTCTATTTATAAATTTTTCCTATTAAAATCGTGTAGTTTTGTATATATACCTGGATAACCGTTTCTCGGGATTTTTTACAACGTTTGAACTTTAGAATAAACATAATTCGAATAAAATCATGAACGACTATTTCTTATAACTAATTTATTACACATAGATAAGTAGTTTAGGAAACACTTAAAAATATGTACTAGAATATCCGGCACTAGTTTTTCATATATATATGTATCAGTTCCATAAAATATTTTATCTTTATCCATTCTGAAAAAAAGAGGAAAAATATGTGCAATATAATCGAATAAGTATATCATGATTGTGATAAAGCTATCGGATTATCCCATTCAACTGTATGTAGACTAAATAAATAGACTACTTAAGAGTCGCGATACATTATCAAAGCACTTCATAATGTGTCGAAATGTAATAACTGATAAAGATTTTGACATGTGTGGAATCCCAAATCCCAGCCTCCGTGTCAATCATCCGTAGATTAGCTATTTGTAAAACAATTATGTTCACACAATATGATACAATACGTGAAACGATACAACAATCTTTTGCATTGTAATAAACGAAATAAATAAACAATATTCTCTCTAAATTAGAAACGTGAAAGCTTGTTTGTCCTACAATCGACACAAAGAGAACCACATTTCGCAAGCATTACTTATATTAGGAGGTTAATTTTTATTCCGAAACTTTCCGTAGATTTAGGATTTAACAGCGAAAGTCCACAAAAGATACAAGTCCGATGATATTTGGATAGCTTTATATATAACTATGTCTGCAGATTATTCTCCACCTTTGTTAAACTTATCAATCTATAAATAAATATAATGTTACCAACTTTAAAACGTTAGCTAACCTGCGCAAAATTAACAACAAATTTATTAATTACCCATATTTACCGTTTAACAAAATGTATACCTTTTACACTGACCTATTTCTTATAACGATAAGCATATTTTGTAAATTACTAGGTATTATTAGGTACGTGCACTTTATAACATACTGAATGTTTGAGCATTTAATGTAGAACTGTTCAGAAGAACTGTCTTAATGTTGACTTCCGTCCATAACACAGACATATCAGTAAAGGCAAATGAACTATCATTAAAACAATTGGATTCCAGAAAACTAAACAAATAGAATCTTCACATTACAACGGAGATAAGAATCGGGTCTTATGTCGTTATAAGTCGCAAATCGCAATGCAATATTGTCGTATTATACAACATTTATATAATGCAATTATCAAGTCAAATCGGAACGTGTCATTGATGCACGGCGTGCAACGGAATCTTCTAGATCACATCCACATGAGAAATAAAGGAATTAATCGTTAAACTTCCACGCACTTCCATTTAAGGTGAGGTGTTATGCATTCTGTATTTCTGTTGTAGTGCGATTATCGGTCTTATGCAATTCAGTTCGGTGTGCGGGTGAAATTGTAATACAATTGTCATGTTATGATCTTCCGTTAATTTACAATCTCTGTACAAACTATGGACAGTTTTTGTTTTTTTTTTTTTTTAATATTCCATGTCAATAAATTCATTCAGTTTATATACTTCTAAACCTATTGATGGAAGAGATAGATATATCTATAAATATAAAAGAGAGTCATGTTAGTTTATTTATGAGAATTACCTTATATAATTGGTATTATTTTTATTTACCCGGGCTGTACAGGATGCCGGGCTGTAGCGGCTAGTTTTGGACTGTTCAAATATAGCCAATTTATATAATTTTTATTTTAATAAGATCATCAACGTTCTTGGTAACACTCTTGGTAAGACTCCAGATCCTAAAATGGGACCAAATGACACCAACACCTATCAAATACAAAAAGAATCACGCCAATCGGTTGAAAAGCCTTAAAGCTATGAAGGAACTACCAGAGAATAAAATACAGTTGAATTGAAGGAATACGAAATCAATGTACGTTAAATATCTAGAGAAGCATAGTAATTAATATCAGTTATTTAGTCTACCTACTTTAACGTAGTCTTCATGTAATAGTCAGCTATTTTCCGTACAGTTTTCATTCTATTTTTAACTTCTATCTTTGTAGTTAGACATATTCTAACGTCCTTTAAAGACGCATATTTATATTTTTGACAGAAACTCATAATAATAACATACGATCAAATATAATTCTTGGGTATTATGAATCTGAAAGATTGTTAATAAAAATATTTGACACTTGCTATGATCTGCGGTTTCAACTATTTCTTATCTACGACTACATAATGTTAATATGTATAGCCTGTAGCCTCCTTTCATAAATCTTTGAATTTTTTAAATCGTACCAGTAGTTCCTGTGGTTGTCACGTTCAAACAAATAAACCCTTCAGCTTTTTATTATTAGTGCAGTTACTTTATTTTAAGCTGCTAAAGTGTTGTTTACGAGAGTACTTCATTCAATGTTGAGACGTTACTTTCTTTCCGTTGGTAAATATTTATTTATATGTGCGATGTATCTTGAGCACTTTCTCTAGGCATCCATTTGAAGATATGCCTATGTAGGTATACATCCGTATTGTGTTGTTGCAAAATTAAGAAAGAGTTATTTTTTTAACACATTTTTTTTTAACGTACATTCCTAAGCGGTGGCGTTTGAACCGTTGTTGTGAAGTGACATGGTTATTGAAAGTTGCATAAACATCTATATTGTGCGGTCTACAGAATTCGGTGTTGTGTGATTTATGGAATACAACGTCAATTCAATATTTCATACAACCAAAACCAATCAGTTTTAAATGTAGGTACTGATTTATTTTCTAGTCGCACATTGGTGATTATTTCTTTAACGATAGTATTAGCTATTTTGTCAATTATATAATTGGACTATTTAGAGTTTTCTTTTCTTTTTTTTTATTTTATAATATTTATGGCAATAAAGACTTTTCTTTTCCCTATTATACTAATATTTTACAGCTGAAGAGTTTGTTTGTCGTTGTTGTTTGAACGCAATAATTTCAAGAACTACTGGTCTGTTTTGAAAAATTCCTTCAATGTTAGATAGCCCATTTATTGAGGAAGGCTATAGGCTAAATATGTACCACGTATAATTTTATAAATTTAAAATGAGTTAACTAATAGCCACGTTATACCTGGCCTTTTTTATAATGTTTAAATCCCCGGTTAACCTGGACGGAGCAGGGACGAGCCAGTCGTCAATAAAGCTCGTTGTGCCAAATGTGATTTGTGATAGATATTCAACATCAAAAATCTCATATGGGCGTTATAAATGAATGAACTGAGAACTGAGTTTTTGCCTTTTGAAGCTTATGTTTTACATACCTTTAATTGATATTAGCATATAAATATATGAATTTATTAAAATATAATTGTACTCGTAGCGCAAAATAATTTTCCTTATGAGATACATACATTTCACTAATAAAAAAAATAAAACCTTAACGTTATCAAGGAGGTAGTGTTTACATTGACACAAGGAAATTACTTTCAATCGAAAAAGGTGTTAACGTTCCGTTTTCATAACAATTTCTATAACCGTTTGTTTGTCTATGAAATTTGTTCAAATAAAGTTGAGTACCATAACTTTGCCAATTGTACTAACCAAACGCAATATACCTTGGTGAGTCATAAAAAAATTATTAGCTATGATTACTGCTCATATTATTACCGTATCTATTTGTTTGCAAACATTTTTAATCTAGCAACATTGACATTATTAAAAAAGCATCAATTATAAAATCACAGATACACAGATTCACAGGTACTTCTGCGTCTTGAAAAAAAAATGGATAATTAAATGAAATCACGTATGATTTTGATAAATTACCATTAAAAAAAACGATAACTGGCGAGTGAAATATTTGATATGATTTATTTTATAATAATGCAGCGCTATCGATATAGCTTATACATAAATTATAAGATAAATCATTTTAAGAATGTTTCTTTAATTTTTAATGGAATAATGTAAACTTGAGATACGTAAGTCTAAGAATCTGTTTAGTTGAGAATTTTGGCATTGTTGTTATATATTTGTGATTGTAATAATAACATTTAAAATCGTATATCGTGAAAATATTATGAAAAAATACGCGCACGCGCTTTGCCTGCGTTCAAAGGAAAAAATAGACATTCTGTATAGTTCCCGTTACCATAGATTTCCAGGATCATATTATGTCTATATGTGTACTATTTATGCTACAAATTTTACCCAAGTATTAAGAAGTAACAGAGAGGCATAGTTACTTTCACGATGGTCGATTAGTGGATAATTACGAAATGAACTAAATATAGTAATTAACAATATTCCAAATGGAGAAATATTTCAAACACACCTCGGTAAAATTGTTATATATACTGATATTGAATTTAATAACATAATTATTATTAAGCATTGAAATTGTGAATATTATCATTTATGCGTGTCCAATGACATTCGCCACACTACAGGCAACAACACTATTTAAAGTTACATTTATCTTAAATTAAACCAAGAATAAGGAAAACAAAACAACGTAACCACAAATATTTTATTGCGTAATTCCATATTGAACTTAGTTTACATTCTTTTATAAAATAAAAAAGTGATTGGATTTATTATGACTCATACTTCCACCTGGCATAGACAAAAAGTTTTGTTTTTGTAGTACCGAGGCATAGAAACTTTTTTATTAGCTGACAACGGGTGGTTTAGGTCTTTTACCTGAAGAGTACAGACGCCGTATACGCTTTGTATTTTTTTTTTTTGTATAGTCTGTGAGCCGCTTATTCAAAATGACGTGGCGGGAATTCCGCCGTCACAACTCCAGATTGTATAAAAACGTGCCCCTAACTATTAGAGCGATAACATGTGTTACGTCTATAGATTTTTTCTTTGACCTTGCACGTGTGTTGAATATTATGATTCGGTTTAAAATTTAATCTTTTAAAAATTATCGTCATATATCATATATATCAATAAATCCTTACCTCGTATTTGTATATAGTGTATTTATTATTAGTCTATAACATTAAAAGTTCACAGATAAAGCAAGACAATAAACGCATTGTTAATATTCGAAATACTTACTCCATATAAAATTTAATCAATGACTCGAAGTTGCAATATTGCGTACAATCAATCTATTTGTAACTTTTTGCGAAACTAGTTCTTATAAAATTTAATTTAAATACCTGTGTTCAATTATATTTCGTATCGAATCCTTATTAAAGCGTATGTCTAATCAAACTGTATCTACATTTAAAGAGAATTTGTTTCATCACATACAAATTACGAAAACTGTACTAAATTTTATGTAAGTCTACTCAATTCTTTCCATAATAGTTTACATAATAAATATTGTTATCTAATGTAAAATAAGTTTTGTATCGTTGTTTTCAGATATAATTCAAGAAATCATTGTAGTAGGCAAATTGTATAAAAAACATTATCTATGTAACAACCTGTTCTCCATCTAGTATCCCTAGTAATATGCATTCTGTTGTAAAAGTGTTGGCGCCAAAATTAGCCAAACACGAAGCGTGAACTTTCAGTCAATATCCTTGTTTTAAGATAGCTCGGTTATTGCTAATTTAAATACTCTGATATTTATTTTCCCCACATGTGATCGCCAGCTGCGTAAATGTTTATTCCATCGGATACTACAAGTATTAAAGCGAGTATTATTACATAATTAATTAAAAACTTTGAACCTTCGTATGCCGAGCTCATTCTTCTTGTAGCGGGAATTTCAATTCATTTTTAATTTTAAACTTATACGACTATTTATGAATAGCATATTACTACCTACTGAGAAAGGTGAAGAAAAGGATACAGGCGATCACACGATCGAAACACAGTAGAATGCTACTATTTCACGCCGATATTGCGTGCGGTACCTTCCCCAGCCCGAGCTGGCCCAATTCGTATTCTATTCGATGTCACTCAGAACATTAAAACAACCTCATTATTCCCTTTGGGAATGTCTTATTCGATCAAATTTGAATTCTTAGGTTTCCCTCGTTGCGCTAAATATATATTTTCTTCCTTACCATATTTAATCGTATCTCATCACTTATATCACTTGCAATAACATTAATCTTATTGGTGATTATAATAATTAATACGATATCTCGATACGTAGGTGATATTCTTGGAGCTAAGTATTTCTAAAATAATGTATCTTTTTAATTGTAAAACCTCGTTCGCGTATGTATAAAACAGTATCACACACACGTAAGGAAGTAATTAATAATTAAACAATAAAACTACTTCACATCATATATTTTCCACTCGTTAACTACACTTACACGTAAACAATATAACATAAGATGACACAAAACTTAGCCTGTGTTAATTGCTCTATAAATGTAATTATAGACGCAATTTAGTTTAGTTATATAACCCGAACATAAACTTTATTACGTTCTAATAAGTTATTTAATAACTCTTACTAAAACTCTTAATAATACTACTGAAAGTAGCATGTCAGGACAGAGCCTTAGAACCTAATAACAGAGCGCAATGGGTGTTCAATGTAAACCAGGGCCTTTCCCCGGGAGCCCTGTATATGCATAAACGCATTCTCCAATATAAATAGTTGTTATATTATGTAGGTATAAAAGGTTGTTAGAAATTCATTATTTACATCTGGTCACACCAAATAAACATTCTGTAATTAAGTAATATATTATGGATCTGTGATCTTTGACAATTTTGTATTATCTGTGGTATTCTTTCCTTTACAATAAGACTGTTCATGCGTTCACCAGATTCCAGTTGTTTTAATTAATTTCATTAGGTTATGGGCCCAGCACGCTTCCACTGCGCTATAAGCATAATATATTACTATATATTATGTTATTTAATGTTACCACGGATAAAATAATATTATTAAAGCGATCATGTTTAAGCCAAAAATGTCGTACTAATATTATAAATGCGAAAGTTTGTGATAATGGATGTATGTGTATGTGTATGTATGTTTGTTACTCTTTCACGCAAAAACTACTGAACCGATTGCAATGAAATTTGGAACATAGATAGCTGGACAACTGGAATAACACTTATGCAACTTTTTCATTTCTACGGGATACCGACTTACGCGGGTAAAGCCGCGGGGCGCAGCTAGTCTTAGCTATTTTAGAGAACAGTTCAAAATGTTCGCGGTTCGATCTGGTTAAATCGGCCATAAAGCAAGATCGTAATAGAAACAATAAAAAGTAATAAAAACTTTGTATCATCCTGAGACCGGTCTTTCTTTTGTAAAAACTTTTATAAAAACACACACCAATTAACTGGAATAAAAATAATAGTAAAAAGGATAACCCTTATTTTCATGAGTTGTTTTACAGCGAACTCCAATATATTAAATTTAATAATTACTAGGAATGTGAATTCTTGTTGCATTTGTAATGTATTGTTAATATTTAACACGTGCATAAATTTAATGACCTGCCTAATGATGCTAGAGGCATCGTATTGTGCAGATAAGGGCCTGTTCAATTGTTAACCGACTTCAAAATGAAGGTGTTGCGACAGTAATTTTGTTTATTCATCATGACCAGCCCATTTAGGCTATAATCCACAAGCTGGCCAAGTGCGGGTTGGCATATGTCACATGTTGTCGAAGTTTTGATTCTTAGACATGCCGGTTTCCTCACGATGTTTTCCTTCACCGTTTTAAGCAGTGGTGATGTTATTCACATGTGCAGATAAATTCTGCAACAATTCCTACTTATCATATACCAAACATTATATATTATAATACACGTAAATTTATATAAAATCAAACACATTTAATCGTGATTTCATTTCATTCATACAATTTATACTGATTATTTATGACCTAACATCTTCTTTATTTTATAACTACACCAACTTAACTGCAGGCTTACGTTATATAAGATTTAAACGACCAGGTTAAATATAAATAAGGCTCCATTAACTTATGAGCAAAGTTTACAACGCACCAAGGACGAACAAAATTAAATTAAATTAAAAATAATCAATATAATAGTTTAAAAAAACTAAAAAACACGCTTTAAAAAAAAACATATTTTGCAAATTGAAAAATGGAATAATTTTATCAAATTAGTGTATTGTCATCGGTCCTCAATAAATCTACAAAGTTTGAACGAAATCTGGCCGTTTAAAGTGGGTCAAAATCGCGCCCAAAGAAGTCGGTTACAAACAAACATACAGGTGAAGCTAATAAAAAGCGTGTAATTAGGGCTTAACGTCGTACAGCTCAATAGCATTTTTTAAACGAATACCTTCGTAAAATAAAGCAGATGGGCAACGACTTTTTTTAATCTAATACACAAACATATATTAGAACATATTTATACATCTAGTTATATTTACGAGCCTTCATTCAGTTTACAAACAAAATAGAATCAACACAAACATATGTATTTAAACTGTTAGCATATTATTACCAAGTAGCCAGTACATTATACTTAGTACGTTGGGATTACGGATGTTTTAATACTGAATACCTACAAATACAAATATCAGCCCTATGTGAAATGATAGACAAACAAATAATGTACAGTTAGCAGAAGAGCGTATGCTTATGCGTGAATTATGTAATGTAGTACCACAGATAACAAAATACCATAGGTAGTATAGTTTTATGTTATCTGTGGTAGTACGAAACATATCAACAATATATCGTCTATAATTTTTAGCGATTTTAAAATAATGATTTCTCAAAAGTTTAACGTTGTTTAGGTACATGTAACAAAAAACCGTTATATTTTTAAATTTTTTGGGTTGTGTTTTCATGCTTCAAATTAAATTTTAACGTTTGCTCAGTAAGCTGTTTACCATGAATATGTAAGTTAAACATTGTCCTATTATTCTACATTAATTAATTTCAAATGTTTTCATATTTCGGATAAATAAATAAAAATTGAATATTATGCATTTTTCGAGGATAACTAGACTATAATCCACTAAAAATTTTATAATACATGTGATTTTATATTATAAGTGTAATTTAGCATGGGCATGACGAATCGTGAGATGAATATTAAATCTCATCTTCCGTTTTGTAAATAACATTGACCACAAACGATAATATGTGTAACGATAAATGAAATAGTTTTCACAACTATGATATAACACATTGCACATATTTGTTGTTATATTTTAAAATTATAGCATAGCCTACGATTTATAACTTAAAAATGATATTATAAAAATGCACAGATTTTAATTCGTTACGTTTATGCATTTAACATATTTTACATTACATAATACATTTTCAACCTTTTTTCCTAATTTTAATGCTTCTGTTCTAAAAAAGATACTCAATAAACTTAGATATCACGAAATTACAGCAATATAAATCATAGCTCCAAAAAGCATGTAGTTTAAATTACGAACATTTGAGTCCTGAAACAATAATAAGTAACTATTATATTCAAATAATATGACGAATATGACGAATTTATCAGTATCCACAAGCTCATATCACCAATATGAGCTTGTGGATACTGATAAAGCAGTTTTTGCAAGGGAATTCATGATTACTCACCATACCTATTCTGACCTTGTTATCTCCCTATTCATTATAAAATACGTTTATCGCTTTGTAATTACATGTTAATAATATAATTAAAATTGGGCGGTTAGAAAATACGGCAGTTCAAAGCAAATTTATCCATAATCACACTTTATTTAGAACTCATTTATTAACAATACTGGCGTCTATTTATAATTATTACTCATAATTAATTAACAGTAATATATTATGGTTATACCTACCTATGCAAAATGTTTAAACCGGCTACAAATTGTGTTATCTGTGGCTAAGTTTTTTTTTTCTGAAATTTGGCGCGAATGAAATCATTCTTTAAATTTGATAATAAAATATTTTGTAATGATATATATACTAATACAAACATTATTTTCTTATTAATCATATTAAAGTGCATTGTTTGTACAAAACTAAAAGCTTATTGTACGAATAACAATTTAATTTTATAATTAATTGCAAATTTAATATCGCATGCATTGATAGCGGCAAAACAAGTTTACTTCACAAATAAAAAAGTTTACACAATGACTTTTACGTGATAATTTTATGCTAATGGTGTTGTTTATTTTTCAGAATGATACCTCGGCGGAAACACAACGCATCGTCTGGTTCGCTACCACCCCCTGACGATAAGCATGCCAGCAATGATTATATACGTAAGTGTATTTA